>NC_052514.1:3809942-3971953 GCF_014356525.2 Nilaparvata lugens | reverse complement strand
CGTTTCAAGGTCGCAGCTGCCCAATTTTGATTAGATCATGGTTGTTATGTTGGAGTCCAGAATACGTGGTGAATTACTTACAGCACTATTATTGGCTGTAATTTGAGGGAGATGAATTTTGAATTGAACGAAAAAGACTAAGAAATTGTCAAAAAACCACAGATTTATTGATACTTAGAAAGACCGGTTTCGGTTATTACACTATTGTCAATCTCTGATAAACATATCTCTGATCTCAATGAATCTGTGCTTTTTTGACAATTTCTTAGTCTTTTTCATTCAATATGAATAATTACCACAATATCAACTTCTCAACTACACAAAAAGTGAGATGAAGTTTTTTGAGTTCTACTGATGTCACAGTTTGTTGAGCTGTGTACAGACTTATGTGCCACGAACACACGCATTTCACTTTTCATCAGCTGATGCTATGCTTAATATATCTATATTTGTACAAAAAAAGTAAGATACCAATTCAATAAACTTAGCATCATTTAATGAAAAGCGAACTGTGCGTGTGTTCGTGGCGCGGTAGTTTGTACGCATTTTCAGGCGAATTAAGAGCAGAAACCACGTAAGTGGTTACTATTATATTATCATCAACTGTGATTAGAAAGACGGGAATGTTGTAGATTTTGAACCAGTCCATAATTTTTAAGAAATGGAGTTTAATGTAGGGAGAAGCAAATCAGAATAAAATTTACTCTATGATTTGTCAGACCCCAGTTTTTTATGATCTTGAGGAAAAGAGAAGAGAGATCAATGTAGAATCAAACTACCTATACCAGGTGGTGAATCCATAGAACAGCCCTGGAGAATAATACTAGAATAACATCGTCGTCTTTTTCTATTGATCAATCTCTGATATCTCTCTCTCTCTTTCTCTTGTCCAATCCAATCACTCTCTCCCTCTTGCTCTTATAATCTCTCTATCATCCTCTTTCAATCTCTTTTGCCATCTCTATGTTCTTATCTTCATCCGCTCTCTCTCCAGTGTAGGCTCTTTCATTCTCTCTCTATTTCTGTGAATAAATATTTGATAACTCTTTCTCTCTCTCTGTCTCTCTTGTCCAATCAAATCACTCTCTCTTGATCTTTTCATATCTTCGTCTTTCTCTTTCAATATGTTTTGCAAACTGTATATTCTAATCTTCCGTTCTCTCTTCAGTGTAGGCCTGTATTATCCTCTCTTTCTCTCTTTCTGGTTCTATAATTTTCTATCTCTTTCCAGCATCATCGCAGGCATTTCTATGGTGTGCTTTATGCGTTGTAGAAAATCCATTCAGACAGAAAACAGCTTAAGCGTGAAGATCTTGGATGTGAAACGAACGAAGAATCTGTAGAGACAGAAAACAGCAAACGAGAACGATGATTGAAAGAAGAAAGAAGATGAAACGAAGGAAGAGAAGAAGAAGAAGTAGGAGAAGAAGAAGAAGAAGTTGGAGGAGAAGAAGTAGAGTAAGAAGAAGAAGAAGAAGAAGAGAAGAAGAAGAAGGAGGAGGAGGAAAGGAAGAGAAGAAGAATGTGATGTTGAAGAGAATAAAATCACAAAATATGAAGATGGAAAAGGAGTTAAGTAGGTGTTGGATCCTGAAGAAGAAGAAGGAGAAGAAGATTGAAGTAGAAGTAGTAGTAGTAGTGGAAGAAGAAGAAGAAGAAGAAGAAGAAGAAGAAGAAGAAGAAGAAGTTTAAGGAGAGGAAGATGAAAAAGGATTTTATAACAAAATATGATGCAAGACGTAAGGCGAGTAGGTACTCCTGTAAAAGTACTACAATGTACTAGGGTCCCTAGGAGAGGGACAATATATTGCTCCTGAAAACATAATTTTGATTCTAAAAGGTTTTATAATGTTCACACGGTTAATATATTCCTCTGATCAACACTAGGGTAGAGAGAATAAATAATATGTAGTATTCTAAATACACACATTCCAGGTTCCAGCAAAGAGGAGGATATAATAATCTATTTGTAGTTTCTATTTTTCGAATTTGCTAGTAACCTGATTATGTGTTATTGACCGAGCGAAGTGAGGTCTAAGATTGAAGTTGACTGTTTGGCATTTCTCTTAATGTTAAAATGTTTATATGTTGCGCATGTACGGCGAAACGCGGTAATAGTTTTCCATGAAATTTGACAGGTATGTTCCTTTTTAAATTTCGCGTCAACGTATATACAAGGTTTTTGGAAATTTTGCATTTCAAGGATAATATAAAAGGAAAAAGGAGCCTCCTTCATACGCCAATATCAAAGTAAAAATCAGACTATAGAATTATTAATCATAGATCAGCTGTCTAGTGGACCATAATACTACCCGTTCAAAAACATCGAACATCTTGAAAATTTATCTTTCCATTAACGTTAGTAAACAGTTGACTATAATACTACCCGTTCAAAAACATCGAACATCTTGAAAATTGTATCTTCCCATCAACGTTGTAGACAGTTGCAGCCAGATCTGATAACAGCGCTTACACTCACATTCCGGGACGACACGTCACGGTACGATATAGGACAGAAAGCTCTATATTTATTTAGGATTTTTTCTAGACATTATAAATTGATAAATTATTTATTAATTTTTGAGAAAACATAACAACAGGTCAATGTAACTTACTGAGCGCAAGGTCTACTGTTCACAGAACAACTAGTATTTCTGTATTGGAAGAAGCATATTCCATAGTATAATATTGTTGTGTCACATTATTTATTCAAACATTTCAGGGCAGGAGCAGACATGAAAACTCCCAAAAAATCGCTCTCTAGTCAGACAATTAAAAAAATTTAACAATTTAATAATTCCCAAGTATTGATGATGGTTTATTCATTACAAAATAGCGTCTTAGATTTATTTTTTCACGTAATGAGGAAGAAATATTTTGAATTATCGTATTCTTATCCTATGGAATCAAATTCACACATAAATTTGAACTAGAAGTGTAGAACACCAAGTCATCGAATTAAAAATGACCACAGAACTGGATTGAAGAAGACTTGTAACTTGTAAGCATAGTGATAACAATATAATATTTAAAGGGTTGCGAACATAGAATAGACAGAACAGGTTTAAAAGAGGGTATAGGGGTTGTCTGGAAGGGGTTGGAGATATCAAAAGGGGATGATTGAAGTCGGGAGTTTAGGGATCTTTTTTTTTATTTTGTGCATAATGATGAAAATGGGGTGCCTTTGCAAGTAACTATACTTGTACTACAGCAGGTGTTGGTATAGAATCATAGAAAAAAGAAGCCATCTAACAAAATGGTATCTCCTTTGCTAGAATTAGCAATAGATTCTTAATTTTTCAAGATGGTTACAGGCCTATTTCAGTAGGTCGAGTTTTCAGTTTATCAAGTTATCAATTAGAACCACGCGGAGCATGGGTATTTTGATGAAAATACCAATACCTCACATATACATTAATATCGGGGACAGAGCTTCACTCTGGAGTACAGAAGCACAAAAAATGTATTACGAAAGAAGAAATTATAATAATATTATAATTCATACAGAAATGATCTATCTGATCACAGTGAGATTAATTCCCAGAGGAATGCAAAAATTTTCCTCACAAAGGCCCGGTTGCACAAAAGCCGGTTAAATTTTAATCCTGATTAATTTCACGTGAACCAAATCAGAGAAGACCATTTCAAAAATATGGTTCTACAAGGACCTCTTATATGCCATCGGACCTGAGCCTAGAAAAAAATGGTGGTCGTATAAAAATTCCTACTGAGAAAAAATCACTGATCAGCTGTTACAGAGCGTCTCAGTTTGTCGAAATCTCAGATTGTCTAGTTCCCGTTCAAAATATCAAGTACGGCAGCCATTTCTTTTTTGTAGGCGCAGGTCCGGTATATAGGAAGTCCTGGTTCTACTGGAATTAATCAGGATTAAAAATAAGCCAGCTTTTTTGCAACCGGCACTAAGTACCTGATTGAATGATTACAAAAGTTCAATAGCTGAGTCATAATAATTTTGACACAGTCCCACACACATGAACTCGCTCATTCACTTCCAACACCAACAGACGACGAAATAATTATTATCAGCTGTTTTTCCAAAGATGGATAATAATTATCCTTTTAATGTCCTTCAGCGAGTTTTCCCAGGGATGAGACCTGGTGCAATCGAATTTGAATATTATAAACCTACTATGTTCTGAATTTCGTGAGAATCGTTAGAGCCGTTTTGGAGATCCGGTGAAATACAAACATCTAAAAATCTAAACATCTAAACATCCAAACATCTGAACATATAAACAGAAGTTGCCCGTTTAATAGTATAGGATTCGAATTTGAGGAATGATGCTTGTACAACATCTGTTTCATTTTGTTGACAGCAGTTTCTAGGTCATGTTCTGCCATATTGTGACGTCACATTGTGGTGGTTTGCCTGCAAAATAGGAGAAGTAAAAAGAGAAGCGAATGAAAAATGAAATTTCAACTGCAGTCGTTCATTACTCGGTCATTTGATACAATCCTTTCGGAGGTGTCAAGTTTTGTTTTTTTGCTCAAACTCCGGAAGTTCGAAAGCCGAAAAAGTGCACATAGTTCTCTCTCATTCTCTCTCTCTCTCTCATTTACTCACTCTCTTCATTTTCTCTGCCTTTTCTCTGTGAAACAATATTGCAGATGCACTTTTGTAACAGCATCTCAAAAATGTACACTTGTAAATGATCCTTGAAACTCATCAAATTTATACATTTTTGAGTAATGTCAATTTTTCACTTGAAAATGTTTCTTGAAAGTTTTTCAGTTGAAACTAGAGTTCCCCGCCACTTCAAACTAGTTATGTTGTGATGATATAGAAGGGTAGCACATAACCTTTGTTGTGTTTAAATATATGAATATTCCTGGAACGAAAAGTTAGTAATATGATCCTGTACTAATAGCTATTGTGGAAAATACAGTGAAAAAGAACGTATCTAAACTCCGCCTTCTTTCTCCTTATTGGTCAACAGTTTGTAATGGAATTAACTCTAAACTCTGCCAATAGGTGGCAGCACTTGCTGGGTGACAAATTTACGAGACTGTTCGACTCCGCCCACTTTCTCCTGATTGGGCAAGAGTTTGTGCAGAGCATGTAGTAGAGAGGCTGTGAACTCGATTTTATAAAATTAAATGATTATTATATTGGACTACAGATGGAAATTACTGAGAAATTGCATTTATTCAAATGCTAAAGAATAATTATTATTAATCAATTTGTTTATCTATTTATTATTATAGTTTTGGGCTATGTCTGTTGTTCTATCTCGATCATATGCATATGATTTGTAATTATATCAACAAATAAATAAATAAATAATAAATTATAATTAACGAAAATCCAAATTAAATGCTGTAAATATTTCTCGGCTGACAAATAATTTTAAAAATATCCTCCCCACTAACTCTCTACCAAAAGGATGAGAGAGAGAGAGAGGGTGAATGAATACGAATGAGGAGAGTAGGGAAAGGGAAGGAAGATGGGATTTTGAAGAAGAAGGAGAAGAAGAGGAAGAAGGGAAAAAAAGAAGAAGAAGAAGAGGAAGAAGAGAAAGAAGAAGAAGAAGAAAAATAGTGGTGAAGAAGAGAAGGATGAGAGAGAAAGTGAATGAATACGAATGAGGAGAGTAGGGAAAAGGAAGAAAGATGGGATTGTGAAGAAGAAGGAGAAGAAAAAGGAAAAGCAGAAGGAATAGAAGAAGAAGAAAAAGGAGGAGAAGAAAAAGATGAAAAATAGTGGAGAGGAAGAGTCCAGATTGTGTTGGGAAGAAATAGAAGGAAAATCAGGTATTTGAATCATATCAAAGACAAGAGAGAAGAAAAATTTGGTGCGCAAAGAATTCAGCAAAGCTAGATGTTGAAGAGAGGTGAGAAGAGAACAAAAATATAGGTAGAAAGGAGGGATAAAATGAAACTGTTGATGTAGGGAGGTGAAAGAAAAAGTAGATAAAGATTTAGTTAATAATTAAGAACCAAGTTGCAACTAATAACATCCTATTATATAAAGCGAGCAATTAGGATGTTATTAGTTGCAACTTGGTTCTTAATTATAACTAAATCTTTATCTACTTTTTCTTTCACCTCCCTAAATCAACTGTTTATTTCATCCCCTTTCTACCTATATTTTGTTCTCTTCTCACCTCTCTTTAACATCTAGCTTTACTGAATTCTTTGCACACCAAATTTTTTTCTCTCTTGTCTTTATTATGATTCAAATACCTGATTTTCCTTCTCTTTCTTCTCAAACACAATCTGGACTCTTCCTCTCCACTATTTTTCATCTTTTTCTTCTCCTCCTTTTTCTTCTTCTTCTATTCCTTCTGCTTTTCCTTTTCTTCTCCTTCTTCTTCACAATCCCATCTTTCTTCCTTTTCCCTACTCTCCTCATTCGTATTCATTCACTTTCTCTCTCATCCTTCTCTTCTTCACCACTATTTTTCTTCTTCTTCTTCTTTCTCTTCTTCCTCTTCTTCTTCTTCTTTTTTTCCCTTCTTCCTCTTCTTCTCCTTCTTCTTCAAAATCCCATCTTCCTTCCCTTTCCCTACTCTCCTCATTCGTATTCATTCACCCTCTCTCTCTCTCTCATCCTTTTGGTAGAGAGTTAGTGGGGAGGATATTTTTAATATTCTTTCCGAAGAATGGACATTGATATGTCCAAAGCTCCGCCAATTTATGTAGATGCATAACAATATGATTATTATCTATAGTTATTATATTACAAATTGCTTTTTCATATCATATACAGTTCAATAATTATTTTCTTAGTCTATATTATGTAAATTCATCTATAATTTTGCTGTATTGTAAGCTATTGTATATAAGTGTATAAGCCAGTATATATTGTAATCTACATAAATAAAGTACTCGATCAATCAATCAATCAATCCTTCTCTTCTTCTCCACTATTTTTCTTCCTCTTCATCTTTCCCTTCTCCTTTCTCTTCTACTTCTTTTTTCCCCTTCTTCCTCTTCTTCTATTCCTTCTTCTTCTCCTTCTTCTTATTTATTCATTTATGGAGACAACAGGTTACCCCTAATGTGTCTCCTTCACAAATACAAAAATACAAGATTATTATACAATGAAAAAAAAACAATGAACAAAGTAACTTACAATTGCAATATTCTTCACAATCCCATCTTCCTTCCCTTTCCCTACTCTCCTCAATCGTATTCATTCACCCTCTCTCTCTCACTCATCCTTCTCCCACACCTATGAGAGAAAAATGATGAAGATAGGTGTGGGAGAAGGATGAGTGAGAGAGAGAGGGTGAATGAATACGATTGAGGAGAGTAGGGAAAGGGAAGGAAGATGGGATTGTGAAGAATATTGCAATTGTAAGTTACTTTGTTCATTGTTTTTTTTTCATTGTATAATAATCTTGTATTTTTGTATTTGTGAAGGAGACACATTAGGGGTAACCTGTTGTCTCCATAAATGAATAAATAAGAAGAAGGAGAAGAAGAAGGAATAGAAGAAGAGGAAGAAGGGGAAAAAAGAAGTAGAAGAGAAAGGAGAAGGGAAAGATGAAGAGGAAGAAAAATAGTGGAGAAGAAGAGAAGGATTGATTGATTGATTGATCGAGTACTTTATTTATGTAGATTACAATATATACTGGCTTATACACTTATATACAATAGCTTACAATACAGCAAAATTATAGATGAATTTACATAATATAGACTAAGAAAATAATTATTGAACTGTATATGATATGAAAAAGCAATTTGTAATATAATAACTATAGATAATAATCATATTGTTATGCATCTACATAAATTGGCGGAGCTTTGGACATATCAATGTCCATTCTTCGGAAAGAATATTAAAAATATCCTCCCCACTAACTCTCTACCAAAAGGATGAGAGAGAGAGAGGGTGAATGAATACGAATGAGGAGAGTAGGGAAAGGGAAGGAAGATGGGATTTTGAAGAAGAAGGAGAAGAAGAGGAAGAAGGGAAAAAAAGAAGAAGAAGAAGAGGAAGAAGAGAAAGAAGAAGAAGAAGAAAAATAGTGGTGAAGAAGAGAAGGATGAGAGAGAAAGTGAATGAATACGAATGAGGAGAGTAGGGAAAAGGAAGAAAGATGGGATTGTGAAGAAGAAGGAGAAGAAAAAGGAAAAGCAGAAGGAATAGAAGAAGAAGAAAAAGGAGGAGAAGAAAAAGATGAAAAATAGTGGAGAGGAAGAGTCCAGATTGTGTTTGGGAAGAAATAGAAGGAAAATCAGGTATTTGAATCATATCAAAGACAAGAGAGAAAAAAAAATTGGTGTGCAAAGAATTCAGTAAAGCTAGATGTTGAAGAGAGGTGAGAAGAAAACGAAAATATAGGTAGAAAGGGGATGAAATAAACAGTTGATTTAGGGAGGTGAAAGAAAAAGTAGATAAAGATTTATAATATAAGAATTCGATTGCACTAGGTCTCATCCCTGGGAAAACTTGCTGAAGGACATGTAAAGGATAGTAATTATTCATTCTTGGAAAAACAGATGATTTCATCGTCTGTCGATAACAGAAGATGCGTATGCCTGTGTGGGAGAGAGACAGAATTATGTTCAGCTGTGTAATCAATCAGCTGATTTTACGATCTTTTAATCGACTCGATCAAAATAATCTGATTTGTTAACATGACATGGTATATCATTCTAAGGAAGAGTAATTCCATAATTTTCAAAATTAAGCAGATTTTTCAGATTGATTTCTACACTGTTGCAGGTTTGATGCCTAGTGAGATCGGACTCCCCAATCATTAATCATTATTTTACAGTTTTTAGTGATTAGTGAGTGTTATTTTGTTATTCAATTTGGTTTGTAAACAATCTAAATCGGAACTTTTCTGTTTTCAAATGTTTGGACTGGAAATTGGACCTGAATTCGAGTGTATGGAACATAACCTACTTTTTGGACTATTTATAGTGTATAAATCAAAATTCGGGGAAGAAACAGTTTCGGGCTGTGTTGTGTTAGTTCTTCCCCAATCATTTGAAAGAATTGTGTGTGTTCTGTTTATCAATAAATAAATAACGAGCAAAGCTCGGTGCCCCGATATTTGATGTAAAAAACCAAGGAGTGAATGAAGAATAATATATATAGATAAGTGAGGGAGGAAGATGAAACTAATCTCAATGTTCCATGTATGAGGAAGAGGGGTAGAGTTGAAAACAATCATAGGTGTGAAAAGAGGGGAAGTAATCCAGCAAGGTGATAATTACACCCCACTCTTCTCCCCCTGCATCTTATCTATTATCATTCATATACTAGTAGACCTACACACACACACACTCACATACCATTAAGAATCTTCGAAAGCTAAGAAATCATCTCCCAACCCTACCCCATTTCCTCAGAAATTTCGATAGATCACAAAGTAGTCCACAAAAATAGGGGTAGGTCTTCAATTTCCACTGAACACACATTTTTGCACCCCTTGATGATTGTGGGGTATGGAAAAGAGGGAGGGTAGGGGATCAAGGCACGTGGCATAATTTCGCATGTTGTGGGGGTGTTTCAGGCGTCGGGTGGGGGAGAGGTGCGATAAGGGGAGGAGGCTGGTTGAAGAGGGGAAGAGAGATGATAGTCACACGTCCACCCTCTCACCTACTCTCTCATTCTATCTCTTTCTATCTCACACTCACTCTCTTTCTCTCTCGATGGAGGAAGACGTCACATCAGACAGGAAGTTAGCGGCTTGCTTCCGGTTGAAAAAACCATGGTGGGCTTCCTACGGGGTATCTTCTTTCGCCCATCTAGATTGTGACCTTGAAACATGTCTATGATGCCAGATATGTACCTACAAATTGGTAGGAAGGAGGGTTTTGAAGTCCTAATTGATTAGTAATGAGATGATACTGTATAATAATTATAATTATACTAATTCCAAATTAAGGTTTGAAGTAGTTTTGGGCAAATGCCTGTTGTTTTTACCTGAATTGTATATGCATTATGAATAAATGAATAATGTTTGTTTTTGTTTTAAATGTTATGGATAGTGAATAAAATTGGAATCTCTATTGGAACTTGTACATTAGGAATTCACACAAAACTGTAGTTCTGCAATAATATTGCTAATTTCATTCTCAATTCAATTTGAGCTTGAAGTTATGCTTGCCTTTCAGGAGTTTCAACTGTGAATATTCTGTTATCTTTCGACAAACACAATATAAATTCATCACAGTTCGACTCAAATCACACTTACGCCACTCAGGTCGAGAAGAGACTCGACTCTAGTCGAGAGCATGTGTTTCCAAATGGTGACACTCAGACCAGTCGATTCTAGTCTCCACGACGTCACCAATTTAAAACACATGCTCTCGACTAGAATCCAGTCTCTCCTCGACCTGAGTCGCGTAAGTGTGAGTTGAGCCTAAGACTATACCGCAGTGAATTATTGTGATCCATTACTTGGAATTTCGGGTCTATATTGTTGAATTTTCAAGACGACCTAAATTTTCACTTGGAGATAGACTTGAATAGTGCAGAGTTGTAAAATAATTTAATATTGCCATTTGGAAGCAAGTGGTAATTGGAGAGCTGATACTGACTATAAGAATATCATTTCATATAATTTTTTTCTGAAATTGAATGTTTCTCTTGTATTTCAATTGCTTCACTGAGTCTCACAAAATTTTTTGACTCGAACTTACAAATGAATATAAATTATTGAACTTGGGTTTGCTGGTGGATTAGTAACATCCAGATTTGATTATTAAGCTAGAGAGATCATCTTATGAGAGAGAGAAACAGTATTTTATTAATTCCAGTACTCCAACGCCCATATGCTCCATCTTTGAAGGGCGTCGATGTCAAACGAGGCAAACGACAGAAGAGTCCTGCGACAGTCGAGACCAGCGACGGCAGAGACCTGCGACATTCGAGGCCAGCGACGGTACAGCCTGAAAAAGAGGCCTCAAATGTCGCCTGCGTTAGTCGACAGTTGAGGCCTCTTTAATTTTTGAACAGCCCCGTACAGTTGAGATCTGCGACTGCAGAGGACTCCTAAAAAAGAGTCCTCAAATGTCGCCTGCGTCAGGCGACAGTAGAGGACACTTCAATTTTCGTACAGCCCCGACAGTCGAGGCCTACGACCGTAGAGGACTGGAAAACAGTCCTCTACTGTGGCAGGCCTCGATTGTCGCGCCCCTCATGAAGGTAACGTTGCATTTATTATAATGTTTTCCGCTCAGTTTTGAAACCAACGTTTGAATCAGCAGATGGCCCTAAGGCCGGTATGCACCATCTCAGTTTAAACGGAGATTGATTAGTTGTTGTTGGTTTAAACTCGGTATGTAACACGTCATAATAAATGCGGCCATACAAGGCTTCAAGTAAACTGAGATTAGCGTTAAACATGGATGTGACCCTAAGAAGACTTGAATTAATTCACCATCACTATAAAAAATATGACGGATTATTGATATAACGGATCAGTTGTTCTTTTAAACGACGAACAAACCGTACAATCAGCTTCCAGCTGGGTAGGCGCACCTTTCCAAAAAAAGGACGAAGGAAAAGATCCTGTCAAGGTTTTTGTGAGAGGATTTGATTTCTCCAGCTGCATTCCCTGATGTCTGCTGACAAAAGCCTACCCACAAAAGTAAACACTGCCATTCTCTTCATCGCAATTCTTTCAACTGTCGATTTTGGTTTTGGAAAAGTTAGTGATTTATCTACAAGATTTACTGATATCTAAGAATCTTCTAAAATTTGCTAAATACGGGGTTGCTTGTGCATTTCTTGTATTCTAGAATGATTAACAATTTATTTTTGTCTCTCTCATTTATGCTCTAGCAAGTATTTTTCTTCTGTGGGAATGAGTGAGGAAAAAGCTCTACAGCTTCATCATATCTGAGAAATAAAATCGATTTATTTATTCATCCGTCAGAAAATGTTATGAATGAAGGAGACAACAAACAATTGTTTATTCTAGGATAACCTATAAGAATTTATACTGTGACTTTGTAATACTTGATATTTTTTTATTTATTTTATTAGGTTAGGTTAAATATGATCAGCTCTATGTCAAAATTTCTGAATCTATAGAATAAATATTAACTAACTCGTATAATCTCTAATTCCAGACTCTCTCAAGTGTGTGTTGTATTAATAACCATTTTTTTATTTTCCAGGTATGAACTGATTCCATCTTTCAATATAGGTACCTTTCCAATTGGTGAGTGGTTTTATGTATAATTTTCTAGCTTTTTCGTGAGTTTGGCCTACTCATACTGAGAGTAAAGAAAAACTGGAAATTTTGAATTATCAGCAGTCAACAATTCCTGTGGAGTAGATTCAGTTATTTCACTTTGAACAATGGTTTAAATTTTCAATTTAAGAATCTTTCAAATTATCTTAAATTGAACCGTTTCATCTAAACTCTGAACGTTATTGTCCAAAAGTTGATTCAAAGAAAAAAGTTATTTCACTTTGAACAATCGTTTAAATTTTCAATTTAAGAATCTTTCAAAATATCTTAAATTTAACCCTTTTATCTAATCTCAGAACGTTATTGTCCAAAAGTTGATTCAATATTATTCAGGAGTCAATCTGCAGATGAATTTATTTGTAAATAATATTTATTCCCCGAACTGCTTCTCTATTAATAACCAATAATTCAAATCAATTTTGTTGTGTATTTTCGTGTCTCTTCCTCTCTCCCACACTCTCGCACTCTCTCTCTCACTCACTCTCTCTTACTTCCTCTCACTCACTCACTCTCTCAGCTGTTGTTTTGAACACTCCTCCCCACGTCACCAGTGACAGCCAATTGCATTGGAAGATTTCCGTTTTGACAGGTCAACCATCTACCAATCAAAAGATACTGGCTTGTCTCGGCCAATAACAGAGCAGGAGGCAACGACCAATCATACGGCTCCATTCACAGTGAGCTGTATTCTACTTCTCGTTATTCAATATTGTATTTATTCATCCGTTCACGATACAAATGACACCAATGTAATAAAATTGGTAGATTTATTTTATTTATTTATTTCTATTTATTTACATTTATTTATATTTAATAATAAGGTAGTCCTTGAGCTATTTTTCTTCTAAATTTAGGCAATGATACTATCCAAGATTGTCGATGTTGAAGTATTGACGTTGTTTTCTATTTAATTTCATATTTGAACCATCAATGTTGTAAAGTGCTCACATCAACAACATTCAATAATTAATAAGATGTTGATGCTCAATAATATAGTGAGAAAGATAGAAGAACAATGTTGCCGACTCTCTGCCTTGCCACTGCCTTTTATAGAATACAGCTGATACCGGTATATTTGTTGCTATATTAAGTGTTCAATATCGGGGCACCGAGCTTCGTTCGTTATTTTTATTTATTGATAAACAGAACACAATTCTCTAAAATGATCGTGTCTATATTTCACAGCTGGCTATAAGTCATCTTATGAATTTCGGGGATGCGATATTTTGATTTTTCACATACTCACTCGCTCACTCACTTTTTTACTATCCACAGCTGTTTCAGCCAAGGACCTAGTGCAATCGAATCCGTATATCATAAGCCTACTATGTTCCAAATTTCATGAAAATCGTTAGAGCCGTTTTCGAGATTCATTAAACATAAATAACCAGATATAAAAATAACCAGATATATAAATACAAAAATGGCTCGCTCAATATAATAGGATTATTGTTAAAATTATATTTTATTCGCCAAGGAAATATACTTTTCAATTATTTTATAATTTATTTTCATAATTGAGATTGTATAGTTTGTTAATTAAATTATATTCATTCTTAGTTTTTCTCTCCTGATCAGTGCTTCTTTGTAAAATTTATAAATAAATAAATATCCTCATGCATATTTCCACTTGATTCAAGTAAGCTGATGCCTTCATCAATTTTCATAATTGAGTTGATAATTAAATTATATTCTTTCTCAGTTTTTCTCTCCCGATCAGTGCTTCTTAGTAAAATTTATAAATAAATAAATATCCTCATGCATATTCCCACTTGTTTCAAGTAAGCTGATGCCTTTATCAATATACGTCTCAATAGAGTTGGAATTGATAGAAGGCAGTGACAATGCAGAGAATCGGCAACGCTGTTTACCTATCCCACCGGAATTATAACGTGGACCTCACTATAGCCTATCAGAATATGCTAAGGCAGAGAATCGGCAACGCTGTTTACCAATCTCACCGCAATTATAACGTGGACCTCACTATAGTCTATCAGAATATGCTATCAGCATCGGATTAACAAAACCGTCAAATTTTTAGGCCTCTTTCAGAGTTTTTGTCTCAGCTCTCTGCCTTTGCGTTTTTGCTAGGATTATGAGTGTGAAAAATGAAGAATACCATGAGGGTCATTTACCCAGGGTTTTCAAAAGATCCTGACAACCCCCCACCCCTCTTCCACCCTGTTATAGTCCTTCTTGTTTGTAGATCGATGCTGAGATCATCTCTATATTCTCGTGAATCACCTGGCAGATATATCTATGTATACAGTGGATAACATATAGTGAGATACATTTAGGGCTTTCATTACCTTTCATAGATAACACCTATATGCTTACTACTTAACTAATGCTGACTGTTTTAAATGAATTTCGGTGAAAGCCCTGATATTATGGACCGATGGTGATGTGGGTCTCTTTTGAAATCTGGAGCACAGCTGGATCCTACTGAATCCAAGGACAGTGTTGCCGAATTGTGCAGACTGAGAACTGATGTTTTTGGAGAAGTTTTGAATCTTTAAGTTTTGCTTCTATCCTCAGTAATTTAAATTCTTCAAATTTGTGAATCCTAGAG
Source organism: Nilaparvata lugens (assembly GCF_014356525.2). Classification (NCBI taxonomy): domain Eukaryota; kingdom Metazoa; phylum Arthropoda; class Insecta; order Hemiptera; family Delphacidae; genus Nilaparvata; species Nilaparvata lugens. The sequence continues at coordinate 3,957,196 of NC_052514.1, read as the reverse complement.
CAGTGTTGGAAAGTTGTACAGACTGAGAATTGACGTTTCTAACGAAGTTTTGCTTCTATCCTCATTATTAAAATTATTCTCAATTTTGTGAATCCTAGAACAGTGTTGCCAAGTTGTGGAGTCTGAGAACTTGTGCTTTCAAGGAAATTTGCTTCAATCTTCAGTTAATGGAGCTCTTTATTTTGTGAATCCTGAAACAGTGTTGCCAAGTTGTGAAGTCTGAGAACTGGCGTTTTTGAATTTACAAGTTTTGCTTCTGAATCCTAGGACAGTGTTGCCGAATAGTGCAGATGGAGAACTGGCTTTTTTGAGGAAGTTTTACATCTTCAAGTTTTGATACTATTCTCAGTTATCGAAATTATCAATTTTGCTAATCCTAGAACAGTATTGCCAAGTTGGGAAGTCTGTTTAAGGGGTGTTTTCATCATGATCCTTTGCTATTCACTTATTAGAATTCGAATCTCATCAAATTCCAGAACAGTGTTGCCAAACTGTGCAGACTAAGAACTAAAATTATGAAGAGGATCTTAAATAGATTTCATACTGAAGATTTGCTTCTCAGTTATTGAAATTCCCAATTTCCTGAATCCTAGAGCTCTGCTTCTAAGTTATTGTGTGAGAGAATTGATGTTTTTCAGAGATTTCATTTTGCATTTTGCTTCCCAAATTTATATTCGGCAACAATTTGGTTTATTGAATTACTAAAAGATTTGTTTGTTTAATTTGTTTAAAGCTCTCACTTTATGACCGATCTCAAGTTAATTTCCACCCTACAAAACTCTTACTTCAATTCCCTAAAAGAAATGAAGGTTTTGAAGAAATGATTATTTTTTCAATTTGTAATTTTTACGTCTGCATTGGACGTGTACAAGAAAAGATTGGTTCTAAGTTCAGTGTGAGGGATATGGATTCCTCTGGATCCTCCCTTATTATATCTATTTGAAGATATCCATCTTTTAGTCTCAACAAATGAATTAAATCACACTTCATGGACTTATCAATATATTCAGAATATACTGTACTTTTATCTCAATAGTACTCTCAGCATTTTTGGCGTTTTCAGACAATTTATTTTTTCACTCGGCTTCATTCTACTCCAAGAATATCAATGAAAGAGACATCAGAAGTAATTGGAGCTGTTGTATGTGGAAAAGTGATTCAAAGTTTGAACAGATTGAATGATTAAATTTTTAATATTTTTCGTGATTGTGAAGGAAGATTTTTGTTTGAATTTGTATTTTGAAACTAATTTATCTGATAAATTTGAAATTTTTGTACCTAGTACATACATTTTTTGGATTCAAAATAGTGTGTGAATTAAGTTATCATTTACATAACCTCTATACTGCGTATTCCAAATTGAGGTTTAAAGCAGTTTTGGGCGAATGCCTGTTGTTTTTACCTGGATTGTATCTATTGTCTATGAATAAATGAAATGAAATTAAGACTAAATCATAAAGAATGTAGAAGGAAAAAAGTCACCAGTGTAAGAGTTAAGAGCTGAGCCACATGAAGCGTTTTTTCACTGGTGTCGGGAGAAGGAAGTTCTCCGATTGGCTGATTATCAGCTGATTCCCGAACGCCAACCCAATCAAATGATAATCAGCCAATCGAAGAGCTTCTTGTCCTGCCTACTTGATCGCCGCCAGTGCAAAAACGCCTGAAAAACGCTTCATGTGGCTTAGCTCTAACTCTTTCACTGGTGACTTTTCACTTCTACATTCTTCATAACTCCAACTTAATCATTCAATCTGTTCAAACTCCAAATCACTTTTTCACAAACAAACAACACCAATTACTTGTGATGTCTCTTTCATTGGCGACAGCCTCGTCTCTCATTTTATATTCATCTCTCTCTCACTCACTCTCTCTCCCTCTCTCTGACGTGCATGCACGATGAAATTGAATTGAAGTCAACTTCCTCGACTCGAATTAGCGGCATATCCGTCTCTGCCGGCCTAGGCTGTGGCATGGGAGATTTCCGGTGGCCACTCTATATAGTTCAACAGCTCTATGCATCAGCAGCAACTCTATCTATCTAGCAGTCGATGCTACAAGACAATGCTGTGGTACTGTTTCACTGTATTGTTTCAAATTGATGAGATTGACAATTTCATATAATATCGGATGGAATGGAATGATATGAATGAGTGCTTGAAATGCAATGATATAGATAGTATTTAATAAGTTGTAGGACGTTTCCAAGCTCGAAATTTAGCTAGGTTCTAGCAGGGCCTCCTATATACTATTAAGGTAGTCCTGGTTCTAGACTTTAAACAGCTGGAGTCAGAAAATTGGCTTTCCGAAACGGGGTGTAGTCGCAGTTTTTATGATAATCTTTATTTCTATAATATTGCAAAAGTTTTTCCTCGACGAAATGAAAAACTGGGATGAGCTGTTATATAAATATAAATGATGATATAGTAGAGTCATGGCCATCTATAGTGTATAGTGTATTGGCGATAACAAAGTTCATTGAACTCTTCCAAAAATTCGATCCCCTTCCCATGATACCACTTAAGTGGTCACTTGAACCATTTCCATCCCAAAACTCAGTCTTTGACACCAAGCCTTCAACAAACCCTGAAACCTTTGGACGTTTACACCGAAAATACACCTAATTTTACGGAAGGCAACGCTTTTGAGAGCGTGCAAGCGTCGACAAAAATCAAGTTAGCAGTGGACAGGTCACTTCCGTGTGACCAATCCGCCATCGTAAGAAGATTCATCAACAAAGGAGAAGAAGAAAAATGAGAAGAAGACGATATCAGCATCAAAAGAGTACACCTAGGCCTACTCCTCCTATTCAACCAGTACTAAGTGCTTCAAGTAAACTTCACGAAAAAAGTAAACGATTCTGCATCTTGTAAGATTTACTTTAGACTATCAGAATTCTGACAAAATAAAATCAAGGCTCTCCATTCAACCATAGTGAGGTCCACGTTATAATGGCAGTGGAGAAAGATAGGCGAACAACGTTGCCGATCCTCTGTCTTGTCAATGCCTTCTATAGACGGTAGCTGATACAGATTTATTCATGTAATATTAACTGTTCATTCTCTTTAACAATAATTAATCATTTTTTATCAAGAAAGAAATTATATTTTTCAATAATTTCATGATGAATTTTCATAATTAAGATGAAATATTTTGTAAATTAATTATTAATTCTACATTGTTAACTTACCATCTTTAGAAGAAAATTTATGTTCTTCTATATTGGGGTGGAATTCATGAGAACTTATGAGATGTTTTGTATAATTTTCATGTAATTTTATCTCAATTTTACAGTAAAAACACTCATATCCAACCATTTTATTTATTTATTTATCTGTTGATATAATTACAAATCATATGAATATGATCGGGATAGAACAACAGGCATAGCCCAAAACTATTCTGTTCCCAAATTTTGATAAATAATAAAGTTTTGCATTATTATATTTCACGTTAAGAAGATGAGAGTTTTAAAAGACGATCTGGCAACAGAGCAAAGCGAGAAAGAGATAGCGCTATCCGCTTTGTTGGATGATAGACAAGGATAGCAATATCATTGCTAATCAAACACTTCCATTATAACGTGGACCTCACTATAGTACTATATTACCCGTAATTATTTATAATAGACATTACGGTATATTTATTCTAGCAGCAATGTTACTTTCTTATTAATATATATTTTTTTTTTGAATGAAAAAGACTAAGATATTGTCAAAAAACCACTGATTTATTGAAATTAGAAAGACCGGTTTCGGTTATTACACCATTGTCAATCTCTGATAAACTAAAACTCTTCTTATTAATAAACTATAAATATATAACTACATTTAGCATCAACTTGCTAATGCAATAAGTAAGTACCCTTATTGTTTTTCGTTTTCTTTGTTTGTAATGTTTTTTGGAAAATAAAGTTCAAAGTTTAAAGTTTAAGTTTAAGTACTGGAAGTTTTGGAGTGAAACAAATCCCTCTTAATTCATCAGCAATCCTTATCATTTACACCAATGCCATCAGATTGAAATAATGATGACAGTTTAAAGGGAATCTCACTGCATGTTGTATGGTAGGCCTACCGTAATTAGCCGGTTGTTTCGGATCGATAACGTTTTGGGAGAATCATCGGAAGTGAAGGGTCACAGGTTTTTGGCAGGGCTGTTATTTTGGGCAAGGGTTGGCGTGTGGGGGGAGGGGCTTTTAGCAACTAGGAAAATTTTTGGAAGATCGTGCAACTTGTCACTCAGGCAATCAGGCAGTCAGGCAGTCAGGCAGTCACTTTGAGCTGAGACTGGCAATTAGGTTGTTCTGAACAAGGAGAGTATCTCATCATCATCATCATCATAATCAACTGTTTCTTCTTCCTTTTCTCCGCAACCTTTTTCCTTTTCTACTGATCATATTATTCTTATCATGCTCTTCTATTCTTCTTCTTCCTCTTCTCATCGTCATTTCTTCTTCTTTTTCTTCTGTGTCTTCTTACCACCTGCTTACTATGAATGGCGGATAGTTATCGGTTCATGTCAACCCGTCTCCTTCATGGCAAAAAAAGTCAAGGAGGTAGAGTGAAATATGCAAGAAAAATAACAGAATGATAAAGAAAAAGATGAAAAGGGAGAAAGAAATAGACGAGAATTTGATATAGGAGAGGGCAGATGAATAATGAGGTGAATATGACAAAGAGGATGAGAGAAAAACAACGGAGCAGAATGAAGAAGAATTGATAACAATATAATGCTTCTGTAATATATCGTCAGCAAACAAATTTGCACTTGAAATAGTGTAACAATAATTGATGTCTCAAATAATGAGTAGGAATTTTTTCAATTTAAAGAAATTTTTTTACTGTCGTATTATTTATCAATAAATATAATGCTTACATACTATGTAATGGTGATAAAAGGATCCATACATTGCAAAACTCTCCACTGAAGAATTTTGTATTTTTGATCGATTTCTTCTGATTTTAATCCAAAATATTCAGCATAGTTATGCAACATACTCTTTATTCTTCTACTGCTGTGAACAAAGCCCTTGAGAATTCGCAAAGGACTCAGTTCCCATCTCATCACTTCATCCTCATCACAATCTTCTCTCTCTTCTCCTTCTTCTTCTTCTCCTTCTTCTTCTTCTTCTTTTTCTTCTTCTTCTTCTTCTTCTTCTTCTTCTTCTTCTTCTCATCATATCCTTCTCTTCGTCAATTATTTATTCTTCCCTTTTCTATCAAGTACTTTTTCTTCGCTTGCTCACGCAATCATTGCTATGAATCGTCCTCCCTTCATCGACTTTCAAATCAGGAGCGGTTATTCAGAGAAAGCCTTCTATTCTCAAAGAAAGTTTCCAGATTTGCATGTAAAATATTCAGCTTTCCTCTAAAAACAGTCTTGTTTCAACATACAAGAATCAGACTTCCATCAGTGATCAACTAAACTATTGAATATTTCCTATTTTAGTTATAATAATGTGAAATATTTGTTTTATGTTTAGTTTTGAAGCATCTAGATTTGAAGATCCACTTTGTGAAAATATACTTGAGGACTGGAAATTTTGTGAATTGAAGATCTACAAGACAACCTATTTCGGACTAAGTGTAACCCTATCTAAATTTGGAACAGGAATAGCACAAGGTTACCTTATTTATACACTCCCTATCATTTTGATAATGTACTTATTAAAATGAAATGAAATAATGATTTAATTAATCAGAAAAATTCAGAATACAATAATTTGTAATAATACAATACATCAAATAATAACAATTGAAAATTGATATTAATGAATCCTTCTGATTAAATTACACATAAAGCTTCAAAGCTTTGTTATTGTATAAATGAATGGAGAAAAAATTAATATGTAATGTTGGAATATCATTATTGAACCATGGAGAAATATATTTCTTCTGATGGATTTAATATTCTCGAGATAGAATAGATCAATATTAACAAGAGTAGATTGTGAGAAGGCTAAGGAAACTTAAAATTAGCAAAAATGCGTTTCTATAATTTCCACTAACTGTGAATGTGGATCACACTATAAATTGAATGAAATCAACGAAAGGTAAAATATCTCAGCAAATATCTGATTTACAACAAAATAATAAGATTTGGTGTTCGGTTGAGATTTATGTTCAAAAGGCTATTGGCCAAGTTTCCAAAGCTGACTTACACTCGTTAAATTACAAAGAAATGATGAACAATCTAGTTGATTCAAGTTCAACCGGCAGTAAGACAAGTTTCCGAAGCTATGTAGTCGTTAAATTACAAAAAAAGTATAAACAATCTAGTAGATTTACTTCCAACCGACAGTTAGACAAGTTTCTGAAGCTATGTATCCGTTAAAATACAAAGAAATGATTAACAATCTAGTAGATTTACTTCCAACCGACAGTTAGACAAGTTTCTGAAGCTATGTATCCGTTAAAATACAAAGAAATGATACACAATCTAGTAGATTTACATGATGAAATAAAAACACACATATTATCAAATTCTACAGATTTATTTGGTACAGATCGGCTTGAAAATGTGACCGGTGTGGTCACGAAACCATGGTCGTGTAAAGAATAAAACTGTAGAATTTGACAATATATGTGTGTGTTTTTATTTCATTATGGAACGGTTCTATAACATTGACAGTGACTCAGTCAAATTTTTAGTAGATTTACTCCACACCGATAGTTGGACAAGTCTCCGAAGTTGACTTCATGACTTGTACTCCTTAAAATACAAATGAATGATATACCACTTGATACTTTCTAAGAAACTGAACAATCTGAAGTCAGAACAGCTTTTTAAGTTCGTTTCCTTTCAACAGCGTGCGCTCAAAGTATGAACTCAGAACAAGTTTATTCACTTTGAACGTTGGGGTAAGGGGAGCAAGGTTATGTACCCCTTTGGGGTTCAAAGAAAGGTCGGATAAAGTCAGGGGGACAATGAGGAAGGTGGTGGATGTGGTGCATGAGGAAGAGGAGGAGGTGGAGGAGGAGGAGGAGGAGGAGAGGGGTGATGAGGATGAGGAGGAGGAGTAAAAATGCAACAGTAGTCCCCCATGACAGGTTGAGAAAGTGTATTTTAAGGAAGACGTTCCCTTCCGTGTAGCTTTGTAGGGGGAAACGAGAAGGGGGAACCCATTCTGGGGGATTCATTCATCCGTCCCCCAACCCCCAGGAACCCCCCTTCAAAAGGGGACATGAGAGCACCACCCCGACTCGACTCACAAAACTGGGGTACGTCGACCTTAACCCTGAAAACTCCCCCAAATGGGGGCGTCAGGGATTCCCCGGCAAGGTCGTGTGTAACCCGCTTTTATCCCCTCTGAAACACCGCTCCGTTCACAAAGGTCTTTAGAGCTGGTTTGGCTCAAATAAATGGCGTAAAACGGCTTTTGAAAGTACAATGATAAAACGTATTGTATTGAGATTATTCTCGATTACTCTTGATTATGACGTCATCGACTGATTAGGCCACAGTCTGAAACTCGTGTAGAACGGGGAGATTATCATGATTGAAATTGAAATTATATTTATTCTTCTTCTTAAGAAATACTAACAATACAGAATATACATATACAAAACTTGAAGAAGGTTCCTCACATGGGCAAAGCCTGTGTGCGAGGAACGAGTTCTCTACATTTACATATACTTAAATATACAATGATAAATATGACAATGATACAATACAATTGAAAAACAAAACAATTTCAACCAATAATAAGCATTAAACAATAACATATTATCAAAACAAAAGAAACAGAGCAATAATAATTATTAATTACAAGATACTGTATATTACTTACAGACGTAAAATGATAATAAATGGCATTAGGATACTACAAGAAGTCAATCCCAAAAGAGACATCCCAGACACACTCAAAATCCCTCAACACACCGTACACATTAAACTTCCCTATTTCTATGTTTAATTTTCATTTTTATTCATATTCTATATTAATTTTTGATATTATTGTATACTTGCGTTCTTATCACACCACTCGAGCTCTATCGATCAGAATAAATTGATACTATATAATTCTCCATTTCCTCACGATTCACACTAAGTATCCATTTGTTGACTATGTGCTTGAGATGTCTTATTTTATAATTTTTGGGATTTTTTATAAATTCTGGTAGCTTAGGGAAAAGCATATTAATTTTATAATGCGAGGATGTAGTTGTGAACGTTTTAAGCAGTCTAGGAGTGATGATACCAGTGTTCAGAGCAGTTCTTGTTTGGTGATTTTGGCGGATATTAGTGAATAAAGAAGACTTGCGCTTAAAAATATACAAAATCAGGGTTTTGACAGAGAGTTAAGCAATGTTTAGATCTTGAAATTGGATTCAAGATCATGTTGTGATAATTTGATTGAGGAAGTCCGTATTGAGTGAGATGTAAATGAAAGTATTGATTGTCAGATAAATTTCATGTTTCACCAAATAACGTCAAGTGTGACATGAGATACATTGACTTTCATCTGTCGGCTATCCACCAATCATACGGCTTCATTCAGCAGAGAATACACTCCAATTCTTGATACAAGAGATTCAGAATAAAAATACAGTTATTTATGATGACGTGACAACGTAAACTTGAGTCTCGTTATTTTAAAAGACTGATCGTCACTACAATCAGATTGAAGTCTTCATTTATTCAATTAACTACAAAAATATTCTTTATTGATTGATCCATACAATAAGTACATTATCAAAATGATAGGAAGAGAAAAAATAAGGTAACCTTGTGCTATTCCTCTCCCAAATTTAGATAAGGTTACACATATTCAATCTATCATGTACAATGTATATACTAATTCATTGAATCATCTACGTGTATTTATTCAATCAGAACAGGCTTATGCCCAAAACTGTCCATTTTTTTTGTCCAAATAGAGTTTTTTCGTTTGTTTTATTCATTTACTGTACAAAACACTATAATCATAATATAATATTATGAGCATGGAGATAAATCTTGGCTAAACTTATAATATAGCTTAATAAATCAAGTCAATCTATTTCATTCATTCATTTATTGTGCAAAACACTATAATCATAAAATAGATATAGGATCATGTAGGAAAATCAAGGCTAAGCTGTACCAATTCTCTTCTAAATCTGATAAAAAGTTAATGTTGTCCAATGGTTATGAAATCACACATCAATGTGTGTGTGGTTATGAAATCACACATCAATGTGTGTGTGGTTATGAAATCACACATCAATGTGTGTGTGGTTATGAAATTACACATCAATAATATATCAACACTAAATTTTTGGTCCAGAAATATTTGAAAATTTTGAAGTTTGGTTAATTTATAGAGTCTTAAATCATATACAAATACGTTGATCAAATCAGGTTAAACTATTTTTCATTCATCAAATAATTTTTAATTGCGATTTCTTAACAAATCACTTGATCAATTATCAGTATATCAGAATCTTGTAATCTATTTGAGAAAGCCTCTCTATTTTCATAACCATAGTGATATCAGTTTTCCCCCCATGAATCCATATTGATCTCCAAAGTCGTTGTCAGACTCTTGGAAGCAAGCGATCAAGCACCAAGGACCTTCACAAAAGCCTATCCTTTAGAAATCGTCCTTTATCCTGCGGCAGCTGCTCGTCTTTTGGCGAAAGGTCGTTTCAGGATCACACAGGATCCAACACTTTGCCTGCCTGTGACGTCATCACGTCATAACAGCCGTTACGGCTTTGCGTGCTAAAGCTGGCTTTACCACGATTATAAAGTCTGTCTTTCGAAATTTCAGAGAACGTTCTAACCAACGGTCAATATGGTGGATGAGAGATATCAGTAAAGTAAGGATTTGAATTTTTTTTTGTGTAGTTGAGAAGTTGATATTGTGGTAATTATTCATATTGGATGAAAAAGACTAAGGAATTGTCAAAAAACCACCGATTTATTGATAATTAGAAAGACCGGTTTCGGTTATTACACCATTGTCAATCTCTGATAAACTTTCTCTGATAGTCTTTCTAATTATCAATAAATCAGTGGTTTTTTGACAATTTCTTAGTCTTTTTCATTCAATTTGAAAATTTGATACAATCAGTTTAAAATTAAAATGTTGTTACAACATTACTTACTTTTTCAATCAATAATGCTTCATAACATCAATATTGTTTTCAGAGATATTGTAAACGTTTTTTATTCATCTATTTACTTAATCAGGTACAATGGTTTAGAGTAGATATAGCTAAAAAGCATTAACTTTGCCCAATAGAGAATATCATTTCAATGGTATTGACTATACTGCTGAAAAGGCATAGCTCATATAAATTAAATAAAAAATAGTTTTTTTCATATTAATAATATTAATGACAATATAGCTCATATTGAGAACTGTGAATTCTTCAATATTTTAACTGTAGATTGTAATTTAAACGAGCTTAGCGAGCTCCCACTCACATCTTGAGGCTCCAGTGTATTTTCGACGATAATTTCCTCATGCTTTCATCAATTACCTTCAAATTTCCAAAACATCATATTCTATGAGCATGAATAGTACATATTCTATGATTTAATAGTTGATATGTATAGAACTATTTATATAGATCGAATTCGTTTCACAATAAGACTGACAAACTCTTCAATATTTTCAATTATAATGCGGTTCTCAATATTACTATTTATTTATCATGTATGTTATAGTTAGAATAAATAATTACAGGAAGGAGAAATCTCATATTTCAAATTTCAAGATAAACAGTTCAATAGTTCAGAAGTGATAATAATAATAATATCGAGTGACCTGGCTGGCTCAGGTCTGGTGTCAGAGTTTTCAGGTCGCAACTGATCAATTTCAGGGCCTCTGACATGACCTAACAACTGCTTTTCAGGCAGCCGGGACCGACGGCTTAACGTCAGAAGTGATGATGCGTCAATAGTGTATTTTCTATCCCGTGTAAGTGTGTAAGACAATCCCTTTCTTCATAATATTATAAATGGTGCTAGGAACTGTGGGTCCAACACTTTTTGGGGTAGATAGATAGGAAGATAGAAAGATAACTGCTTCTATATCAACTTCTTTTTCAATCAATAATGCTTCATAACATCAATATTGTTTTCAGAGATATTGTAAACATTTTCCATTCATTTATTTAATCAGGTACAATGGTTTAGAGTAGAGATAGCTAAAAAGCATTAACTTTGCTTAATAGAGAATATCATTTCAATGGTATTGACTATACTGCTGAAAAGGCATAGCTCATACAAATTTAAAAAAATAGTTTTTTTTTCATATTAATAATATTAATGACAATATAGCTCATATTGAAAACTTTGAATTCTTCAATTTTAACTGTAGATTGTGTTTAATAATTTAAACGAGCTTAGCGAGCTCCCACTCCAGTGTATTTTCGACGATAATTTCCTCATGCTTTCATCAATTACCTTCAAATTTCCAAAACATCATATTCTATGAAAATTAATAGTACATATTCTATGATTTAATAGTTAATATGTATAGAACTATTTATATAGATCGAATTCGTTTCACAATAAGACTGACAAACTCTTCAATATTTTCAATATTATAATACGGTTCTCAATATTACTATTTTTATTATCATGTATGTTATAGTTAGAATAAATAATTACAGGGAGAAATCTCATATTTCAAATTTCAAGATAAACAGTTCAATAGTTCAGAAGTGATAATAATAATAATATCGAGTGACCTGGCTGGCTCAGGTCTGGTGTCAGAGTTTTCAGGTCGCAACTGATCAATTTCAGGGCCTCTGACATGACCTAACAACTGCTTTTCAGGCAGCCGGGACCGACGGCTTAACGTCAGAAGTGATGATGCGTCGATAGTGTATTTTCTATCCCGTGTAAGTGTGTAAGACAATCCCTTTCTTCATAATATTATATAAATGGTGCTAGGAGCTCTGGGTCCAACACTTTTTGAGGTAGATAGTTAGGAAGATAGAAAGATAACTGCTTCTATATCAACTTCACAACTCCTCAATGAGAAGAGTAACTTATATATATTCATAGCATGAAAAGTAACATCCATCAAAATTTCGATCTAATAATCTATTACAGGTCCAATTGCATGCTGGGTATAGCATGGGTAGAGATGCAATCCATACTAATAACAACATAATCCATATTAATAGCAATATAGGTGGCTGGTATGCCCTAATCATGAGCTGATAATGTTGATTGTCACTTGTGCCGTAATTATGGTTGTAATTAGGTGATGACATTATTCGGCCTCAAGCACGTTTGGAATTTCTGGCTGCTTAATTGACATATGTCCGCGCGCAACTAATTTGGACTTATGTCACATCATAGTCTAGTATATACTCCTCCTCAACTATATAATACACCATGTATCACGGTATGGTGTACATATCAACATAATAATACATACATATAATAAATAATATTTCACATAATAACTGTCATAGATAAAAATAATGTAATAAGAATGAAATTGTCGTAGATAAAAAATAGCATAAGTAGATATCCCTTGGTATAGGTTTTTCATTTTCCAAAATTTCAAGCTGATTACTACTGACTGCTGTCTATTATTACTGTTTTGTTGGGTGAGAGTGTAAAGGTGCGTACAAATATACGCGAAAATGAGCAATTCACTTCTAATCAGCTGACTATATCTGTATTTTTACAGAAACGGTAAGATACAGATATAAAAAGCTTGGTATCATCTGATTAAAAGTAAATTGCTCATGTTCGCGGCGCGTTAATCTGTACGCACCTTAAGAACGACACAGTATGAGAGACTACCAGCGTCACATAGCTTCACGAAAAATAACTACTATAGGACTATCGGCTAGAGTTAACATTGAAAATTGAAACATAAACGGCCTATACAATGGGATATCTTCTTATGAGTCCCATAAGACTATATTTTCTCCATGGAATTGTGCTATAGTAATTGTACTGAAAACAATACAGGTCATCTAATATAGGATATTATTTTATGTTATCACCTATCTGGAAGAATAGATAATGATCTTATTACTAGACAAAAAGTGAAGGAGTTAATCAGTTGATGATTTGATTCTATCTTTGGGGAAAACATTAAGAACTGTACTTGACTGCTTTAAAACAGATATAGTTGGAATTTGAGTGATTGGAAGTATTTAAAAAGTTAAATCATAGAAAAAAGATAAAATAAGAAGATATCCCATGGTGTAGAACATTCATGTTTCAAAATTCACTGTAAACTCCTGCCGATAGTCCTATAATGTCCATGTTATAATGACAGTATTTGATCAACTTTGGTTTTGGTATCCTTGTCAATCATTCGACAAAGCCGGTGGTACTATCCTTTTCTAGGTCCACAACAATGCCAATTATGTATTTGACAGTGTAGAAATATAATAATTAATTAATGCAGAGAATCGGCATCGCTATTCTTCTATCTTCATCCACTGTCATTATAACGTGGACCTCACTAGGCCTGTAGTAGTTCTTTTTCGATAAGCAATTTGATGCTGGTAGTCTCTCATACCGTGCCGTTCTTACACACTTACCCAAACAAAACAGTAATAATAGACAGTAGTCGACAGTAATTGGCTTGAGTTATCAAGAAGTCGGCTTGAAATTTGGAACATAGCGACCTATAACGTGGGATATCTTCTTATGCTATCTTGCCTCTATGGTTATACCAGAGACAAGAAATATAGCTCCTTATGCTCCTTCATCTATGGTTATACCTTCTCGTCCAAAAATGTATCCTAATGCCTCCTCTAATCATAGATCTCAGTTAAATCTATAACTCTAATAACTCTTCAAATCTAAAATCTATAACTCATAATGTAACTCTATCACAATATTATATTTTCAAATTTATGTAATTTACATTACATATCACCAATCATTTGAAACTTTCTAGTCTGTAAAGGTGCGCACAGATTTACGCGCCGCGAACATGAGCAATTCACTTTCAATCAGCTGATGCCAAGCTTTTTATATCTGTATCTCACCGTTTCTGTAAAAATACAGATATAGTAAGCTGATTAAAAGTGAATTTCAATCAGCTGATGCGAAGCTTTTTATATCTGTATCTTACCGTTTCTGTAAAAATACAGATATAGTCAGCTGATTCAAATTGAATTGCTCATGTTCGCGGCGCGTATATCTGTACGCACCTTTAGATAAAACATTGTTACATCGTTCGCGTAGGGCATGACCAAATTCAAACAGGGGAAACCAACAAATTTAGAGAGTAAAGCAAACGTCAGAGATAGAAATTGACTCGTTTCCACTGGTTGTGCAGTGGAAATGTTCCCCTCTCACTCCCTCTTTCCCCCTCAGGATACAAAACAACAACATTACGTCTGAAAGTGGGTGGAATTGGGGGGAAATGATGAGGAGGAGGAGGAATAAACCCTGACCTACACCAAGCCGTCGCTTATAAAACGAAGAGAATTCCACAGAGGGATTGGGAGGGGAAACAAAACTGTGGAGGAGGAGGAGGAGTTGAAAGAGAGTAAAGACTTACGACCCTTCTGTTGTAAGATGGGATAGGAGAAAGTCCCCTCTCCACCCCCAGTCATCAACCAAGGTCCTTTCTCCACACCCATTGGCTCAGAATGAGCTGCTATTTTCGTTTGTAAGCCTTTCATACATAAACACTGAGTCCCTGTTGTATTCTGAACTTGGCCTTGAGAGACCTGGAAGAAAGAAATATGAATTCTTGTAAGGAGTGACGTCTTGTGGATATTTCTAGGCTTATGGTGCCCGTGTTAGGGTTTTTATAGGGGAAACAATAGAATTGAACTGATTAAATAATCAATCATTGATAAATGGTAGCCTCACTACCCACGAAAAGTCTAGAGTTCATATGAGCATCCCCCTCAGCAAAAAAAATCATCATTGTTATACTGTAATAATATTGTAAATGATTAAGAATCATTCAACACACATCACATTGAAATGGGAAAAAATCGATGTTATCATGACCCATTGATAATATCAAGTCGTTTTTATATCGAAATATAATGGATATTCACCACAGCAACACATAAAACACATAAAATCAATCAGTATCACACGACTTAATTAATTTTGAAGGTTAAAGGTCTACGTTTCTGAATCATGATGATTATTGTAACCAGAATGAAATTCAGAACTAAACGTTAGAGACTTATCTTGCTTCTGGTTTAGTATCTAATACCGTAAAGATATTTAATAGTATCATTATTGTCTCTGCCAACCACTACATTGAATGCCGAATCTACATGTTGGCCCAATTAGGGCCAATGTCGACCAGCACCAATGTGTGGATGGGTGGTTGGCCAACGCTGGCCTTCATTGGGAACATTGGTTGAATTGGGCCAGCAACTGGGCCAACATGTGGATGCCGCATTAAGGTAGGCGCACACAGATCGTCATCGGACGGACGGCACGCATCGGACGATTAGATTTGATGCATTGTTTTCAATTGGAGTGCGTATATCTATACGATTACTGTTAGACAGCAATTCACGCTGAATTGAAGCATTCTCATAGACGTATCATGAAATCTTCAATTTGGATATTGAAGAATTTTGCCTATTGTTACCCACCTGCTGGGAATGGAATTTTTAAACTCGTCTATATCCTAACTCCGGAATTCCTTGGAATTCCTGGACAATTTTTCACCAAAACCCAATTGTCGTTACACACATCGGACATTTGCAGGCTTGAAAATTACCATTGAACATTTTTAGTACTCGGAAATCGACAACCAATATCAGGTTGGGTAAATATTTTTGAGATTTGGATTACTTTTATCGGTTCAGTGACTGACTATTCAAGGAAGACTTTAACACTTTTTTCATAAATAAATTCTTTTTTTTAGTTTTTACATTGATACTTCTGAAAAACAGCAACATGCATCTGCACAAATCTGCTACTTTCCCAATTTAGAACACACACATTCAAAAACATATAATGTGAATTACTGGAAACCTACAGTTTTTAGCCTCACAAAACCTCACAATATTTCCACATGAACCATAGTGTGTTAGTCATTTTGGTCTCAAAATTTTTGTAGGTTCTTTGAAGTTTGAACTTCAAAATTATTTCGAAATAGACATAATTCATTTTAAAATTATTTTCAAATTTGAAGATATGTGTTTGGTGTTTTTTCTAGATTGCAAATTAGAACGTGTAATTAGAGAATGTGAAAATGATGTATAGATTATAAAAATTAAGAATTGGAACCGTTTTGAGCTAAGGCCTGTGGTACTTTTCTGAAAGTTGTGTAATTCTAAATAAATGAATAAACTAAATAAACCACTACTCACAAGCTACTACTTCTGAAACTCAACTACAAGAAGCCCTCATTACAATATAGGTATATTTCCTCTTCCACTATGAGCACACACATATATAGGTCCTAAATTTTTATTTTTCGGATGTATAGTATTTCATGGTTGTCACGGTGTGTCCTATATAGTCGGGTCTTTGAGCAGTATGTGCACATCTGGCTTACAGCTGCTCTTCTCATGATGATGATTATGATGATGATGCTCTTCTATAATGCATCTGACGCCGATGACGATGATGATTTTGATGATTATCAGCGGTAGTATTGACTGTGTTGATGCTGCTGCTTTGCCTGGGTGGTGGAGCAGGAGGGTGTGAGAGAGAGTGTTGTTGAGAGGGAGGGGGGTTGAACTAGTTTAGCATGACAATAATGCAACCGGAGGGAACCTACCAGGGTTTTTGTACATGTCGAAATTTTATTCCCTGGCCGTATTCAATGGCCCGCGTTTTCAATCTAGGTTGGCCAACTTTACTTTCAGAGGTTGACGTATTTGCGGCCTTCAGGTAGCAAGTAATCTATGAAATCATTGAATTAAACTCTATCATTTTTTTCTGGAAAATCCTGAACCTACACATCTTACGAGTACTTTATAAACTGTACTTTCTTGATAGTTTGTAATCAATTCAATTTATTTTAAAAGTATTTTTGAATTCAATAATGTGTGTGTTTTTACTTCCCTTGCCCTATTACCATAAGTAAGGAAAGTATTTCTTTCCGAAAAAAATTAAGGTACCCCAATTTCTAAATTTCTAAACGTTTCAAGGTCCCCTGAGTCCATAAAAGTGGGTTTTGGGTATTGGTCTGTATGTGTGTGTGTGTGTGTGTGTGTGTGTGGTGTGTGTGTGTGTGTGTATGAGTGTATGTGCGTCTGTGTACGCGATATATCATCTCCCAATTAACGGAATGACTTGAAATTTGGAACGTGAGGTCCTTACAATATAAGTATCCGACACGAACAATTTCGATCAAATGCGATTCAATATGGCGGCTAAAATGAGAAAAATGTTGTCAAAAACAGGGTTTTTCGCGATTTTCTCGAAAACGGCTCCAACGATTTTGATCAAATTCATACCTAAAATAGTCATTGATAAGCTCTATCAACTGCCACAAGTCCCATATCTGTAAACATTTCAGGAGCTCCACCCCATCTATGCAAAGTTTGATTTTAGATTCCCAATTATCAGGCTTCAGATGCAATTTAAACAAAAAATTTTGAGTGGAAAAGATTGAGCATGAAAATCTCTTTAATTAATGTCCAGTAACATTTCCACCTAAATATGAAAATAAGCTCGAAATTCGAGAAAATGTGATTATCCAATTGCAAACTGTTGGCAACTGTTGATTCTATTAAATGATTCACTATGAAGAGATAGCAGACCTCGTATGTCTCCAGCGTTGTTATCCTGTCACCAGCTGGCTCAGATCTTTGTTTATAAGTAGACTTGAGTTGCGCGTGAACACTAGCGTCTGGTGATCAATTTTTATAACGGCAAGGAAAGTTGTGTGAGTGCGCCACACCAGATTTTTGAATTTAATAATGTTTGTGTTTTTAGTTTGTATTGAATTTAAAATCTCAGTGCGTGATAACAGAATGTGGAGAAACTGATAATCTAGCTACATTTGAACTGCTATATAAATTGGAATTGGGAAAGCTCTGGGCTTTACCTCCGTAAATAAAGCCGTAGTTCATTCGTGTGACGTCAGCACAGGTAGGGCTCCTACACCAATAAAAACACTAGCCGATATAGATCAGCTGAAATCAACAATATTTATTGATGTAGGAGCCCTACCTATGCTGACGTCACACGAATGCACTACGGCTTTGTTTACGGAGGTATTGGCTTAAGCATGTGGTAATTCTCTGGAAGTGGTGTTATCTTGAATGATTAAAATAATTGAATATTCCCAGGAAGACTTTCAGCAGTATCCACACGATCTGAAGAATATGAGTACATCTTAATTGACTGTCCTGTTTTGAATGAATATTTTAATTGAGAGAAGTTATCCAGCTGCAGATTTCAAGAGGATTCGTTGACACCCTAAAATTATTCATTATAGGTTTAGTCTGAGAGGAAACATAGAATATTCTAGAAAAACACGTGTTTAGTTGGAACACTATTCATGAAAATCAAGCTAATTAAACAAGTATAAATTTTGATCTGGTAAATAATTAATAATAATCTTGCACTTTTACTCACAATACGCTGAGGATGTGGCTCAGTGCCACAAAACGCGTCCGTCAAACAAGAAAACCGTGAGTACTGTTGTAAAAATGCAAGATTAATATCAATTATTCCAATTGATTATTTACAAGATATTAATATCAACAGTTCAAGTAGGATGAAGACAAAAGAAGAAATTAGTTCCTTATAAATTATTTCATCACGAGTAAACATGAGTCAGTGCTTAATCAAGAATTTGATTTATATTGTTGATGACTTATTTCAACATTTTTAGTAGCTTTGAGTTCAATTTGGAACAATGCTTCACTCCCTTATTGCAGTGCTAGTTAAGCTGCGCCGAACACCAAAGTATTCAACAAAATGTTTATTTCTCCATTCTTATAGATTCTATTAAATTTGACGGAACTTGACCAACACATATGCACATCATGTGTTTGTTAAGTTATATTCAATCAGAGAAAACTCCTATAATTCTGTTATTATAATATAATATACTCCTATAATTCTGTTTATTGTAATTCTGTGATTCAATTTAATAGAATCTATAAGGACTGAAAATAAACATTTCGTTAACCACTTTGGTGTAAACGCAGCTTCACTACAGATAAGAGTTGCATACTAAAAGCTGAAGCCGCGTTTTCACCAAAGTTATTAACAAAATTTTTATTTCTTCTTCCTTATAGATTCTATTTTCGACAACTTTGGTGTAAACGCAGCTTTACTTGACACAAACTGCTCTTTTGAATTATGATCAGAGATTAATAGGTCTAGTGAAGTTGTGTTTCTTTTCTGGCTCAAAATTTTGTAAAATTACTCAAATATTTCCATACGTAAGGAAAGTATTTCATTCCGAAAAAAATTAAGGTACCCCAATTTCCAAATTTCTATACGTTTCAAGGTCCCCTGAGTCCAAAAAAGTGGGTTTTGGGTATTGGTCTGTATGTGTGTGTGTGTGTGTGTGTGTGTGTGTGTGTGTGTGTGTGTGTGTATGAGTGAATGTGCGTCTGTGTACACGATATATCATCTCCCAATTAACGGAATGACTTGAAATTTGGAACGTGAGGTCCTTACAATATAAGTATCCGACACGAACAATTTCGATCAAATGCGATTCAATATGGCGGCTAAAATGGGAAAAATGTTGTCAAAAACAGGGTTTTTCGCGATTTTCTCAAAAACTGCTCCAACGATTTTGATCAAATTTATACCTAAAATAGTCATTGATAAGCTCTATCAACTGCCACAAGTCCCATACCTGTAAACATTTCAGGAGCACCGCCCCATCTATGCAAAGTTTGATTTTAGATTCCCAATTATCAGGCTTCAGATGCAATTTAAACGAAAAATTTTGAGTTGAAAAGATTGAGCATGAAAATCTCTACAATTAATGTTCAGTAACATTTCCACCTAAAATTGAAAATAAGCTCGAAATTCGAGAAAACGTGATTATCCGATTGCAAACTGTTGGCAACTGTTGATTCTATTAAATGATTCACTATGAAGAGATAGCAGACCTCGTATGTCTCCAGCGTTATTATCCTGTCACCAGCTGGCTCAGATCTTTGTTTATAAGTAGACTTGAGTTACGCGTGAACACTAGCGTCAGGTGATCAATTTTCATAACGGCAAGGAAAGTTGTGTGAGTGTGCCACACCAGATTACGGTAATATTGGCGTATGAAGGAGGCTCCTTTTTCCTTTTATATTATCCTTGAAATGCAAAATTTCCAAAAACCTTGTATATACGTCAACGTGCAATTTTAAAAAGGAACATACCTGTTAAATTTCATGATAATCTATTGACGCGTTTCACCGTAAATGCGCAACATAAAAACATATAAACATTTGAACATTAAGAGAAATGCCAAACCGTCGACTTGAATCTTAGACCTCACTTCGCTCGGTCAATTAGCATGATGGTGATCATGAACACGGAAAGTGAGTAATCTGGAAGGCATTTTTAACTGCTCCAAGGTATTCATGAGAATAAAATACGAATATTATATAAGGTACATCCGGTAACAAGTATTGCAATGGTAATGAGATAAGCTGATTAGTGAAGTCAACTTCTTTGGAGCGTGTAACTGATAGTATGCATTTGAATAGATAGCGAGCTAATTTCTTTACACATTCATACATCTATCACCATTGGAATTGTAAATTATAGTGACCAGACGACAAGAAGAACTCTATCACTTGAATTATTTCTACTCTTTTATCTGTTAAATTTTCAAGTCTTAAAACATTTCTAAATCCTCGGTTTTTATTGTGATTTTATCAATTTTTCTCAAATTCAATTTTTTTGTTTTTTTCCAATAATCTATCCCTTACAGTATCTCATTTGCAGCCTGAAAGTAGCCGGGGGATTACCTGAATTTTGTACTGTGCTTCAACCTTGATTTTATTTTCTACTTTTGAAAGAAAATAATAATATCCTGTTTCAAACGAGCTTTCCCTCTATAATCTATAATTTTGAAAGAATATATATCCTGTTTAAACGAGCTTCCTCTCTATAATCTGTAATCTATCATTTATAATCTATAATCTATAATTTATTATCTTTAATGAAATGAAATGAAAAATGTTTTATTGGCAGAAATATAAAATTACAACATCTTAGAAATACATAATAGAAGCAACACAAATTTTACAACATGGGAAAATACTATTACAAAATAAAATGCAGTGCCAATTGAGTATTTGCATCTCGAGGTACTAAACCTGTTTGAGATGGTGATATAAAATTGATTACAAAACTAGCGCTAAAATGTAGTTAATGAGGCCGACAGTCCCATATGAAATGACACATATTACATAACAGTATCGATGATTTATCAATTTTAGCTTCGAAGTATATTTTACAATATTATTATGATATACAAGTCTACATGAGAATTCTAAAAAAGGTATCTATATTCTCACATTTCATTACAAACAATCTATGATTATGATTGAATGAACAAAGTGTTTTAATAATGCATTCTATGCTGTATGAATTAAAAATAATTAGTTAAATTTAAGAGTATCACAATCAAAGAGCTTTCTAGAACAGAATCAATAATAAAAATGCATTAGAGCCTACACTTTAATTAAACGGCGTCACATAGGCAAGGGTTGTTAATATCCACTGTGAGTTATATGTTTCTTCTTCATCCCTTTGAAAGCATAGGGTGAAAGTAGATGTCACAATGAAAGAACTTACAAATGAGAGGGTTGATTGGAGACTGGAATTGAATAATTCATGCTTTTTAATTAAATAAGAAAATAAATTACAGAATCTTTGTAGTAGAAAGAATTATTGGACTCTGTTAATATGAAGAATAATTAATTTTCCACTTTAGTTATTGATATTGTTCTCTTAACTATTAATTTATCACGCTTGTATAATTGAATTAAGTTTAATCAATTTTATTCTATTGAAACCCAGAAAAAAGTAATTCACATGTTGAGTGAATGTTAAATTACTTGAACTGCTTCTGTACTATAGTTTTTGTTTTAAAACACGAGAAAAAGCTTGTTTATAACAGCGTCTTTACGGGGACCCAGATTTCTCCACGATTGGATTTTTTCCATCTATACCATCCTGATATTCTCCAAATTCAATACAAGAAAATATGAGAATCATATTAATTTTACAAATATGTATTCTAGTAAAATACTGAAGCATAAATCAAGACTGAGCCATTTATACCATCCTGATATTTCTCAAATCCAATACAAAAAATTTAGAGATTGGGGTACCTTAATTTTATCGGAAAGCAATACTTTCCTTACCTATGGTAAAGGAAAGTGAAAAGAAAGGGAATATAATTGATTCAACTAATATGTATTATAGTGGAATACTGAAAAAATACAACAAGTCACTTGAATCTTTAAATCAGATAAACCTGATTTTCTACAACTTTAAACACAAGAGGTGTCTCTCTATATCCATATACTTGCTAGTATTCTATGTGGAAGTAATAAAGGATATATCTATAAAATCCTGAATATATTGTGAGAATAAAGGGATGCGCTCGACTTGAGTGGTTGAATTGAATCTTCTCAGAACTAGTATTCAAATTTTGTTTTTTGATCTACTACAGTCTGGAAATCTAACGGAACCAGTTTACAAGTGCCAGACTGGTCTAGTCTATATCATTGTCTGTCTCTCTCAGTTCACAATATTTCTAGTACTTGAATCAGCTTCTTGTTCACTTGCACTACAGAATATAATATAGTAGGCATGAGAAGATTTGAGAGATGTTTGCTGGAGCATCCCTGTATTCAAAGGAGGGTGTGTTTATGATGTAAATAACCAGTTTTGTAGTTCGAGTATTTTAAATAGTTTGTAGACTATATTGCTAGAATTCAATGAATGACTACATTATCGTAGTTCAAGAATAATCTTTATTTCGTTTTTCACTTTCATTATTGACTAGCGGGTAACCCGTGCTCCGCAAGGGTCTACTTACAAACTTGACCTACTGGAATCTTGAAGAATTTGAAATAGGTCTGTAACCATCCTTGGTAAATTGATAATCTATTTTCAAAATTTCAAGTTGATCTGTCCAGTAGTTGAGACGTGATGATGCGTCATCCGTGAATTTCCTATCCCGTACGTGTATAAGCCATTTCATTCCCTTATTATAATTATAGATTATTTTTAAAAAAAATGAACAGTTAATATTATATAAGGCTTACCAGTATGAGCTATCCTCTATAGAATTAAATTGTTTACTTAATTTAGTTTATCAGAGATTGACAATGGTGTAATAACCGAAACCGGTCTTTCTAATTATCAATAAATCAGTGTTTTTTTGACAATTTCTTAGTCTTTTTCATTCAATTAAATTGATTGAAAACTTATCGGTACGTAGTAAAAGCGCGTTAACAACAGAGGTCCACTAAAATTTCAACAAATTTCGGCAATTTGTTGCCAATTTCTTGAAAAAGCACAGCAAGATTTGGGTTGTTTTCTACAGAGAAAATTGTCAATTTTTTAAGAAAACTACAATTAAATTTGAATTTTTTTGTTCTATTTGATCAGTATTTTTAAGATCCCGACTACCTAAAAAGTAGTCGTCATCTCTCATCATCATCCCTCTTACTCATTACTCACGCACAACCCTAAGAAGTTATGTGGGCTTCACCCTCAGTATTATTATCATTAAGATCAATGATTTGGTGTAGAAATTAATATGAATCTATCCTCTATAATATTTGGACAATTTGAGAAAAAATTAAGGAATAGAAGTTTTGAGCAATAGACTCTTTTTTCTTTCCTGACTATTGTATTATTTGCTCTATCAAATGAATATGAGAACTTTTCTACTGAATATCGTACCAAAGTTTGCAAGAACATTACTACCAAGTTTTGAAAGAAAAACAGACTTTGAATTTAAAATGTTTTGTTCTATTTGATCAGTATTTTCAAGATTAATGATTTGGTGTAGAATTAATATGAATATAGCCTTCATAATATTTGGAAAATTTGAGACAAAATTAAGTAATGGAGGTTTTGAGAAATAACCTGTTTTTTTCTTTTCTGACTATTGTATCATTTGCTCTATCAAATAATATGAGAACTGTTCTACTGAATATCGTACCAAAGTTTGCAAAGACATTCCTACCAAGTTTTGAAAGAAAGACAGACTCTATTGTTCAGCATCTTGTAAGACAGAGACAACGTCCGTCTTGTTCTGATGTTCAGTTTTGTTCATTGGTTATTGTTATAGAACACAACACCAGGCTCCATAGGACATTGACAGGACCTGATAACATTTGAAACAGTCGACTTGCTTTCAGGCAGAGGAGACACATGCCTGTCTTGTAGTTTGCTAAGGAAACGTTACCTTATCGTTTCAAGACGTTCCTGGTATAGAAGCTCTATATTAGAAACTATGGGTTTCATTTAGAAACTCTGGGTTTCTGTGGCAAGATTCAGTATTCTACGTTGTTTCGATTGTTTTATTGGTTGATACCGCAGCGTTGAGGGTGGAGACCACAGGAGGTCTAGGCTTGTGTGTGGGTATTGGATAATGATTACTGTATGAATGGAATCTATCTAGTGGATGTGAATCACAAATTTGAAAAAATGGGGTTTGCTCTTGAATGAGCTGTGAAGCTATATCAAAAATACACCTTATTTGTTTTCAACGCAGGAAGTAAAACGGTTGATTAATTAACTCTATTCCCATAATTCTATTCAATTCATATTCATTATTATATTTGACCGAACGTAGTGAGGTCTATGTTTTAACTCTGATTTCCTTTTGTCCTGTCTATATGTAACGAGATTACGGCCAAACGCGTTGATAGAATTCGATGAGATTTGGTAGGAATACTCCTTTTTCAACTGCGCGTCGATGTATACACAAGGTTTTTTCAAATTTTGAATTTCAAGGATAATATGAAAAGAAAAGGAATTCCTCCATACTCTGATATCACTATATTTATATCATCTACTCAGAAGATAGGATTTCATTATTTATTATTATTATTCTAATTTTTACAAGAAACACTGCATGGAAGAGAAAATCAGACTATAGAATATTATTCATAATCAATCAGCTGACAAGTGGATTATTCATTGCATGCATTACACAGATGTCTGGCCGTGTACATTTCTATAAGGTAGGATATCAATATTTTTTATGATGCGTACGTGTATAAGCCAGTTCTTTCCTTTTTTATATTATAGATTATAGATGTAATAATATAGAAGGATAGTGCACAATCATAATAGGACCAAGATAGTGCTCTATTAGAGTGAGAATCTAGAATGATGTTATTGTTATAACAAAATCAATGATTCAAGCTAAATTCAACGAAATTTAGACTTTCAACCAAATATCTTCACAGGCTATACCAGGAGAAATCATAGTATAGGCATTGGACCTATTATCAGAACTGGAAGAACAGAGCTCTGGGACAAAAGAAGAGAAATCCTTTCATGGTCTTTCAGGAATTCACATTCTACAGACGTGAAATAAGCCGCCATTGGAGAATTTAAGTGTTTTCTATAGTTTGATGTTGAATGCTGCTTGAATGCCTGTCTGAAAGGATAGGACAGTTGGAAATCTTGGCTGGTAGATCTAGGAATACCAACCATCCAATTACTATTTTCAATTCTTTCCAATATTTTGTTATAATCGAGATTTGAAATTCAAGTTACAGTATTGGCTTTTGTCATATTTCATGGTTTTGTATAATTTTTATACAATGAATAATAATTATAGAAATATAAATATTATAATTATATTATTAAAATATAATTTTTATACAATCGAATATGATTTGCATGATTTACATCTCATTTACAGATTCGAATTCCAATGCTCAACTGTATTTGAATTAAGTTCAAACTATTAATCAAATTTGTACATGTGTTTTCAAATTAATTAAAGGTGGTAATGTGTGTTATCCATAGAGAAAAGATACCTTGTATTATTTTCGTCTCTGATGTTATCCTTGCTTGTCTATTTTAAATAAGTTATAACATGAATAAACTCATATTCAACCCTCTTAGTTCAGCTGTGTATCATTATCATACTAAGTAACTTGGTGATATGTATTCATTCCCACTATGTCATTGCTCTAGTCGATTATTAGCCAAAAATTTCCGTATTCTGATGTCAATTTTTTATTTTTTTCAGGTAATGACGATTTCCTATCTATCATTGATGTCACGCTAGGTAAACGTAATCGTAAGTTTAACGAAGGTTTCTCTCATCAATTATTATTGATTAATCATAATTAATACAAATTCACTTTTCAATAATAGCTTTCCAATACAGTACTGGTTGAAAGGGTGCAATTACTTATTGAAATAGAAAACAGTTCAATACTTGATACTGAGAAATCATGAGAGAAATATGGAAGGGCGAATTTTAACTTCAATTAATCAATAATTCTATTCAACAAACAAACAATATCAATCAAACTAATTGATATTAAATACAATACAAAGTATGAAAACTTGACTGTAATGTCGTCAAAAATAGTTCAGAAACGAATTATTATTAACTTGCAGTTTGTCATGGATAGTGGAATAGATTAGTACAATCTGTAATAAGAATGCCAAAAAAACAGGCATCATGGTGCGGTGTGCTAAGTTGAATCATAGAAAAACAACAGCTTGAGTAGATAACCCATGGTATAGGGCGTTTATGTCGCAACGTTTATCTCAAGCCGATTACTGTCGATTATTGTCAATTTTTACTGTTTTGTTGGGGTGAGAGTGTATGAACAGCACAATTTGAGAGACTACCAGCATCACACAGCTGCATAGGAAAGAACTACGTGAACTATTGGCTTGGAATAACAGTAAAAGCTGCGACATAAACGCCCTATACCATGAGTTATCTACTTATGCTATCGTTTCTCTATGGTTGAATGAAAGGAGGAAAAATACATTTTAAAAAGACTATTGCTTCCATGTGAAGAGGACTTATCTATTTATGTATTGGACATGGAATTATTAAATCGTGCATTAAATTAAGAAAACAGAATGGAATGTTGGTTCATAATCGATTAATTAATTAATGAGTCCAAAGATCATAGAGCATCATGAGTCATAAGATCATTCAACATTATGAATCATAGATCACAAACAAATGGTGTAGCCAGTTTGACCATTGTGAGGTGAGGGAGGAATAAAGCCAGGCTTAGATTAGGCACGGATTAGTTTGTTGGGGGAAGTTAGGGTTGACTAGTCTACGATTTTCTATGCACATTGATCCATGAAAAATGGAATTACAGTGATTAATCACTAGCATAATATGCTGCTTCAAAACGGCATATGGTCTAACCAACCGTTCGGAAGTGATCAATACTTGGGATATTTCCAATAACAATAACAAAAGCCTTGAATGAAATGTTTCTATGAAAGTGTTGACTAATCATAATAATTCTATCTATAATATTATCGATGTCGACCAATAATTAGCAATCATAAATGTTGATAGCCCGTCACCTGAATCAATCAAAGCACAAGTTAGTAGTCACCATGAACTGCTATCACCTGTACAAGACTGCCTCGTCTAATAAGTGACATTAGTTGACAAGGAGACAAAGCCATCCTCACGGGGATTGAAAGGTTCCATGTCAAATACCTCAAACCTCTCACACACTCATTCCTTCTCTGTCAGTCACTCTTTAGATCACTCTCTCATCTTTGAGAATGGTGGAGAACTGACCCTCCCCAACCCCTCTGGGGGGTGCACTTTGACAAGGATTTGTCCCACCTTTCGACAACAGGACACTTCCTCGTCAAAGGATGACGTCACTTCAGGCTAGAATGTTGTCAAGTCTTGTTTTATGTACAGTATGTTGTCAGATTATGTCGCAATAATATTGCGATGTATGTGTCAATTATGTTGTATGTTGTCAGTCACTTGCACTGATCCAATATTGTCTCAATCTGATTATTGTCATAGTATGTTTAATTGCATGTTATACTAACTGTCAGGCTCGCTTCGCTCGCCATATCCGTCTAGCCCCCTGGACCCCCAGCTGAATCGTCCGAAAATGAGATCAGCGGGATCGCTTCGCTCGCCTGCATGTAGACCTCAGCGGTACCTCTGTACCGAATTTGAATGTATTATGTCAATTTGATCTCGAAAATTTGAGAAAACGTAGAAAAACGCTGGTAAGACACCTGTTACTAAATCGGCGTATCTTTGGCGAACAAAATTCTTCCACCTCAGCTAAACCACTGTTCTGAATTTATTTTAATAATATCTCCATCAATTATTGAAAAAGGTGAGAAAACGCAGAAAAACGATGGAAAAACGCCAATTTTGGGCGTATCTTTGGCGTTATTTCAAATTCCTTCCAACACAACATTATTGCACCCCAGCTGAGCGTCTGTAGTAAATTTGAACATTTTTTGTTCATTTGTTCTCGATAAAGCTGAGAAAGCGCAAAAAAACGCTGGAAAAACACTAATTTTGGGCGTATCTTTGACGTTATTGCAAATTCCTTCAAACACAACATTATTACACCCTAGCTCAGATTCGGTACTAAATTTGAACATTTTCTGTTCATTTGTTCTCGATAAAGCTGAAAAACGCTGGAAAAACGCAGATTTTGGGCGATTTGGGTAGATTTTCAGTTCTGCGAGTGAGTGAGTGAGTGAGTCAGTCAGTCAGTGAGTGAGTGCCATTTTGCTTTTATATATATATATAGATATTGGCTACATCTATATCTATTGGCGTGAGGCACACGTTATTATAGCAATATTAGATTAACATCGTTGCCATCCTTGTCTATCATTCGACAAAGCAGATAGCACAATTCTTCAACTCACCAGAAAAAACATGATTTTTTCAGTAGCAAATTATTCAAGGTTCGTGAATACAACACATTGCAAATTACTTGGATAGTTCCTAAAGTAATGAACAAATACTTCATTCTTGTCGAATGATCGATAGGCTGAGAATTTGATTTTAAAGAGAAAACATATTCTTGCATCTTCACCAGATTTTTAATTACTCTGCATATAATGACATCAGGTTTCATGACTTTTTTACTGCTCCAACTTCAATAATCTGAACTGATCATTAGACACATACCATCAAATTACACAAGTGACATTTCTGACTTAATCTGTCTGGCCATGAGTCTCAAAATCATAACTTTCGGAGACTGAGGGTGTACCGAAAATAATCGACCTTTTCAAGGCTGAATTTCATGTGCTCGATAAGGTCAAAAGTAGGGGATCACCCTCTGCCTAGATTGGGGTGAGGGTCGGGAAGTTACCCAAAATAGGCTGGAGGTTCTACTGTGGGGTGAGAAGTGCGTAATAAGAGGGCTTCAATGAGATAAATTTAGTGAACCAACCTGTATGACTGGGTGATACAGGTGAAGTCATTGCGTGGGAATGATAAGGAGATGATCTAGTTTAAGTTTTTCGGTGGTTAAATATCTGAGAGAAGATAAGGATATGAACATAGCTTAATCAAATTGAAATAAATTGAATTTATCATTATCTATATTGTAAAGGTGCGTACAGATATACGCGCCTCCAACACGCCCCGCACTCGCTCCGCAATCGCTCCGATCATGAACGTTACGGGAGATGTTAGCTCTTCTCGCGTTCCACTCTTGCTCCCCGGTCGATCATCAATCGATCTGCTCGAGTGACGTTCGATTGCGGAGCAGAGCGAAAGTCTGTACACACCTTAATAAGGAAAAGAATTGGCTTGTTCATGAAAGGGATATGAAATACACGAATGACGCATCATCACGTCTGAACTACTGGACTGATTAACTTGTAATTTTGCATAAAGATTGCTGATTAACCGAGGATTGTTATTGGCCTATTTTGGATTCTTCAAGATTTCACTACAAGTTTTCAGCTTGTCAAATTTTAATTGGACCCTTGCGCAGCATGGGTTACCTGCTTGCTCCAAATTCATTACAGATCAATAATATTATCACTGTAATTTTATTGACCGAGCGACGTCTATAATTACTATTATTCGACCGTCTAAAATTCAAGTCGACGGTTTGGCATTTCTCTTAATGTTTAAATGTTTATATGTTGCGCATTTACGGCGAAACGCGGTAATAGATTTCCATGAAATTTGACAGGTATGTTTCTTTTTGAATTTCGCGTCGACATATATACAATGTTTTTGGAAATTTTGCATTTCAAGGATAACATAAAAGGAAAAAGGAGCCTTCATACGCCAATATTAGAGTAAAAATCAGACTATAGAATTATTCATCTTAAATCAGCTGACAAGTGATTACACAGATGTGTGGAGAAGCCAGTCTATTGATGTATTTCCATAAGGTCTATAGTTTCAATCTACTTGTGGATGAGAATACTGCGTGAGGTCTACTGTTCACATAACTACTAGATAACATCAGTGTTTTCCACTCATCTAATCCTGACAGTCTTAAGTAAATCTCATCATCTACTATTCAGATCAATCACAATTCCTTTTATTCCATCAATTCCGTTGATGACTATTCTTCTAAACCATTAGGCCTACATCTGTCTAACATTACAAGAGCCAGATCCTTTCATCACTCACTAAGGAACCCTTGACTTTCATCCCCATATCTCAGCATTCATCCACGATTGCCCAATTCTGTCACTTCTACACAAACAACCCTCTTCCACTCCAAAAATATTAATTGAAACCACCATCCTTTGACACTGTCAAGGACGGCGAATTAAGTGGGTCTAGGACACCAATATTCTGAGGGTTTCCCTTGGGGGAAAACGGGGCTTGTTTTTGGGGGTAAGTGATCCTTTTCACGGATTTTCCTCCGCGGTAGGGTGGTGGGGAATCACCCCTATCACACACTCTCCCCAAGGGTGGGTCCTTAGCCTCTTGTTGCCAACCCCCTCTATTTTTGTCCCTTGGAATTCCTCAACAGGGCCTGATCTACCCTCAGACTCCCTCAATCTTTGTCCGATCATCCCTCTCTATCAATTTGCACAATGATGCACCTGTCTGAGGGGGGAGGGTGGTGTGCACCCTTTCGACCTACATACCTACATATGCAAATATGTGATCGACTGTTTACATAAGGGAGGTTGATGAGGTGATTGATTTGGGGGGTTGTTTTCCGAGACGGGGTGAGTCCAAAATCAACTGACATGATACTCAGAGGTATGATATTTTCACTGAAACTGACACTTACCCTGATACTGACGGGTATATTCGTCTTCACTCCTTCAGGCTGTGCAAAGGCTAAAAATAAAATTTCTACTGATGATATTTTTCAAAGTTTCCCGATTTGTATCAAGCTATCAAAATGAGAAAGTTTTATCGGGTAAACATTCTTTTCCCAATCATCAATTTTCGAGATATGAACACCTAAAGTTTAAGTTTCTTGGACAGAACATTTCAAATTCGGTAAGAGATTATTTACCGTATTTTATTTTATTTATTAATTTATATTTTTTACAAAGAAACACTGATTGGGAGAGAAAAACCAAGGATACTCCTTCTTCTATTTCTCTCCCAAATTTACATAACATTTTTAAAGTCCAAAATAGGGTTCTGATTTCACTTTACTAAAATTTAGTCCATTTTCACTCAAAAACAACGAAAACTAAGATTTTAAAATTTTGACGGTTGAAAACAAAATAAAAAACAAAAATATCACACTCAAATCACCATTAATTGGAAAATTTTTGAGTAATTTTTAAAAATTTAGAGCCAGAAAAAAACAACTAACTATTCAGCACAGCTCATAACAGTTCATTGATAAATCCATGAGATTCAGAGGATGAATTCTCCATGGTAATTTTGATTAAATAAAACTTAATTTTTCTGAAGATACCAATTTTTGAGAAAGTTATCCAATTTACTTAAATTTAAATGACTTTAAGTTCATTTATTTTTGGTCATTTTTGGTAAATCGAATAGCTTTCCAAAAATTGATGTTTTCAAATGATTTGTGTTTTATTCAATCAAAAATACCGTGGAGAATTCATCCTCTTACCCAATTTGAAATGTTCTTTCCCAAAAATTGAAACTTTAGGTGCTCATATCTCAAAAAGTAATGATCCGAAAAAAAATGATTTCCTGGTAAAACTTTCCCATTTTTATAGCTTGATGATATACAATTGGAAAACTTTTAAAATATCACCAGTAGATAGTTTATTTTTAGCCTTTGCACAGCCTTAATACATAATCTTCCTTTCTCAATTCGCGCATGAATCAACAATGACTTTACAAACACCGTTAAGAGAATGTATAACCTGTGAAAAGAGAATTTAATGATCAACTGTCATCCTATAAACGTACCGTTGATATTATTATCAACAATTTATTATTATTATAAACAAAACCGTTATTATTATTAACAAAACAATCCCTCAACAAAGACCTTGTTGGATGATCAATGTAGTCTCAGGTCTGAATGAAGACTCGGAAATATTTGACCGGCTAAAACAGCCGAACAAAAACATCTGGCTTACAACAGTGATTAGGCTCTCTACAGCTTCTGAGGATGTGAAACGGGAGCAGAGCATGCAACTGACTCACTCACTACTGATTCAGAAAATTCCCTAAATAGATTTCAAGGATACTGTTTATGTTATGTGCTGGAAGGAATTGGTGAAGAAGTGGTGTAATATGAAGAAGGATGAGGAGTAGAAGTAGAAGAAGAAGAAGAAGAAGAAGAAGAAGAAGAAGAAGAAGAAGAAGAAGAAGAAGAAGAAGAAGAAGACGAAGAAGAAGAAGAAGAAGAAGAACAACAACAACAACAACAAGAAGAAGAAGAATATGATGAAGAAGAAGAAGAAGAAGAAGAAGAAGAAGAAGAAGAAGAAGAAGAAGAAGGAGAAGAAGAAGAAGAAGAAGAAGGAAGGAAGAAAGGAGAACATGAAACACAGAGCCCAAGGTCAAGATCGGAGACTCCAGCCGGCTGGCTTGTTGATGCTCTGGAATTAACACTTGAACAGTTCTCCAGTGAGATTCATTTCAAGCTGTCAGCATAGATTAGATGAGAAGACGTTGGTGTTCTATATAAGCTATACTGACAGATCAAATGGAAGAATCTATAGTGAGATATACTTGAAACTGGCAGCGTAGATTCAATTGGAAGCCGTTGATGCTATTTATGAGGGATTCTGACAGTTTTAAGTGAATCTGAAGGGAGGAATCGTTAGTGGAATTCTACTTAGAACTGGCAGTGTTGATTGAATGGGAAGCTAATGATGTTCTTTATGAGGGATTCTGACAGTTTTAAGTGAATCTAGAGTGGGGAATCGTTAGTGGAATTCTACTGTTATCTGTCAGCGTTGATTCAATTGAAAGCCGATGATGTTATTTATGAGGGATTCTGGCAGTTTGTAGTGAATTTGCTGGAAGGAAGCATGTTGACGAACATACCAGAATAGAATGTCTTCATTGGCACAGGATGGAGGAGAGAGAGAGAGTGAGAGAGAGTGAGAGAATGGAGTGACGGAGGTGGTGGGTGGGAAGGACGAGAGAGAGAGTGAGTGATAGGTTGATTGATTGAGTACTTTATTTATGTAGATTACAATATATACTGGCTTATACACTTATATACAATAGCTTACAATACAGCAAAATTATAGATGAATTTACATAATATAGACTAAGGAAATAATTATTGAACTGTATATGATATGAAAAAGTAATTTGTAATATAATAACTATAGATAATTATATTGTTATGCATCTACATAAATTGGCGGAGCTTTGGACATATCAAAAAATAGAGAGAGATTGATTGATTGATTGAGTACTTTATTTATGTAGATTACAATATATACTGGCTTATACACTTATATACAATAGCTTACAATACAGCAAAATTATATATGAATTTACATAATATAGACTAAGAAAATAATTATTGAAAGTATATGATATGAAAAAGTAATTTGTAATACAATAACTATGGATAATTATATTGTTATGCATCTACATAAATTGGCGGAGCTTTGGACATATCAATGACCATTCTTCGGAAAGAATATTAAGAATATCCTCCCCACTAACTCTCTACCAAAGAGAGAGAGAGAGTGAGTGTGTGAAGTGACGTGGAGGAAGAGTGATGGAGGTTGTGGGTGGGAAGGACGAGAGAGAGCGAGTGAGAGTGATAGGGAGTGAGGAAGAGGGTTTGTGGAGATATATGATACTAATTTGATACAAGCTTCGTTGTCAGGTTTGATAAGACCTATAGCAAACACTAAATAATCACAAAGAAGGAAATGAAAACAAGATGAGGGAGATTGTCAAGAGAGAAGAGTTGATGGGATGACGAGGAGGGGAGGGTGGAGAAGAAATGTAATTATTGTAGTAGTGGAATGTGAAGTGATAGAGGAGGAAGAGGGAGAAAATACAATGATGAAGAAGAAAAGACACAAGGAGAATTACGTACATGAAAAAAGGATGTACAGAGAAAAGGAATTAATCAGTGGAATATGAGAGAGGAGTGAGAGGGCAAGCAAGAAAAAACCTGGTATCGATTGATTGGAAGCCAGCATATAGCAGAAACAAATCTTCATACATTTACTTCTTACTACTACTTACTACTTACTTACTTCTACTACTACTTACTACTTACTTCTTACTTACTACTAAGTCACCTTTCAATTTCAATAGTTATTGAATTTAAATATCGTCAATAACTTTTAAATAAATAAAGAAGTCTAATATAACCTATCATGCACCTTTCAACAGATCAAGCTTTGAATTGAATCGAATTCATTTATTGCCAAAAAACAATCAAAGATACAAAATTGTACAGTGAAATTTTCACAGTATACAATACAAGTGGATATATATTAGGAATCCAAGTACCCTATTTAAAATGATTTAGTCACAACAGGTTTCAGCTATACTGAGTGACTCACATGTATGGGAACCCTTCAATAAATTTGAGACTGTTGTAGATATAATACTGTAATTTTCAGGATACGTTATTAGTCAAATACTCCAAGTCACCCCCTAATGAGGGGTTGAAACTCAGTTGTACGTCAAAAGGTAGAGTATTTGACCAATAACTTATCCTTAAAATCACAGTATATAGGTGCGTACAGTTATACGCGCCGCGAACATGAGCAATTCACTTTCAATCAGCTGACTATACTGTATCTGTATTTTTACAGGAACGGTAAGATACATTTATAAAAAGCTTGGCATCAGCTGATTAAAAGTGAATTGCTCATGTTCGCGGTGCGTAAATCTGTACGCACCTTATACTGTATCTACAACAGTCTCCAATTTATTGAAGGGTTCCCATACATATGACTAGCTGTGTCTGTTGTGACTAAATAATTCCAGAAGGGTACTCGATCTCTATGTTTATTTATATTCAAGGGTAGCCCTAAACAAAAAAAGACTGTACAAGTTGACTATCTTCAATAACATTCAAATGTATGAAGAAATCTAATGTAACTCAACCTATCATACAACTTTACAACAGAGCAAGCTTTGAATTGAATTGTCAACAAAATCGAAAATACATAATTGTAGAGTAAGATTTCCAGAGTATACAATATGATCAGCCATTGTTATCATCATTCCTAGACCGAAAATCAATTACCTAACGAAGCAGTGTGTGATTACATAACCTTATCTTTTGGACAACATTTAACATTTTATCAAAAATTTTTGGAGAGAAATAGTACAGCCTAGTTTTTCCTCTAATGTCATAATTGTATTATGATTATAGTATTTTATACAATAAATGAATGAATGAATTATTTGAGTATAACAATATTATAAATGTTATTTTTTCCTCATGAGTTATAGAAATATTTTGAGCATCTTTACAACAAAACAAGCTATAGATCATGAGGAACAAGTTCTGGGAGAATTATTGTGAATTGAGTTACAGAAGTGGGAGGATGTCAAGGATAAGATCAGGATGATAGTGGAGGAGAAAGAGTAGGATGAAGAGGAGTGAATAAGGACCGAGAAGAGTTTGTTTTGTCCTAAGGATCCTCAACAGGAAGTAGGTAGAGTAGGCATGGTGTGTGAGCAGAGTCCATACAGACAGCTGCACAACGTATATATAGAATGCACACTGCATAACCTATGCTATGCCTACAGTATATAGGCTACTTCGGTCTTCCGCTCTAATTCCACTGTTATGTCTTGAGCCCAGAATATTATTTTTCAAAGTTCTCAAATAATATACCTCCCAATTGATAAAGGAATAACTACATAGTACCTTTTTACTATGAATTTTTTTTCTAGGGCTACTCTTAAATATAAATGAAAATTTGAAATCTGAGTACCCTTTTAAAATTGTTCAATCACGACATGTTTGAAGTAGTATTCATCAATCAATCAATTTTATTGGAAAATAATTTCTACAATGTTGGGTCCTGCTAAACCCATGGGTTTTTCAGCAGGTGCCATATCAAAACAAAATTTTCACAACATTAAATTAAAATAAAGTACAAATAAAATAAATTAGGCTATTTGTCGTGAATACAAGAAATGAAAAAAAAAAAGAAATTACAATAATAATGAGAAAATAAAAAAAAACATAATAATCAGAAATAAAAGTAATAGAGTTAATAAATAACATTATTATAAGCATGATAAATAAGGTGTTAATCAAGAACTAAAAGGAATAAAAGGAGGAATAAAGTAGGAAGTATTTTATACAATTTTAGTATCATTTTTTCATTAAGTATCATTTTATTTATTTTCCAATCACTTGATAATGTCATTATATAGTCGAAACATGTCGTAATTGAACAATTTTGAAAGGGTACTTAGATATCTAATTCTTATTTATACCCTTTTCTATTTTTTTACATGAAAAATACTTGTGAATAAGGAAGAGGGTGGAAAAGAAAATGTAATAGAAGAAGAGGTGGTGAATATGAAGAGTGGGATGAGGTTGAGCGCAGAAACTGGAGAAAAAAACAAGAGGAATAGATATAAAATCAACAAAATGGAATATTTCAATATTATGAAGAAGAAGTGTGAAGAAAAAGAGACGATAAGGGAAAGATAGAGAGAAGAATAGTTTGTATGGGAGAACAATTGAGGGAATGAAGAAGGAACAAACAAAACAACATGAAGTTGAAAAACGATTGAATAAGATTGTGGAATTGTGATGAATGAAAGAAAGAAAGAGATACGGACAAGGAAAATTGAAAAGTAAGAGGATATTAGAGATGCAGGAATGGTAAGAAAATGGAGGAAATAGTTATTTGTGCAACCAGTGCGCAAAGTGACAGTTTGCTGCACCGAAAGAAACGTTTACGCCCGAGCCGTAGGCGAGGGCGGAATGGTTTGTTGAGTGCAGCAGAGGAACTTTGCGCACGTATTTCACATTAGGTTTTCCCTACAGTTATCATTGAATATGAAAAGTGGGTAACTATGGGTAAAATTGCCTGAAATGAATCAAATGTTTTCCTGTGTAATTTTATTATTAATAAAAACCTTAATTTATTGTCAAATTGAATAATAATGTATGTGTGTTTGAATGGCGGGGGTGGGGTGGCGGCTGTCATCCACCGCCTCAATATTCCTATAAAGTGCACCACACTATACCACAGTTACCAACTTCATTCTGATTTTGCTGCACTGGTGCTCTATATAACTTATTAACTATTTTGTGTTGCCTTGTTGCAAATCTGGAGTACGCAAAGTACTCACTTTGCGCACTAGTGCGGAAAAGTGATTCTTTGCGGCCTGCAATCAATCCACAAATGGTCACTTTTCAAGGTATCTGTGAGAAAAATTTATTTCGATGAGATCAAGGGAAATCGAGTGGCTATATAGAATAATGTTGAAAATTGGGAAGAAAATATGGGGAAGATAAGGAAGCAAAGAAAATGGGAGATGAAGGAGCAGTCGAAAAGGGAATGATGAGAAGGCGAAACGGTGGTGGAGAAGATGGAAGACGAGGAGAATAAGGAAGTTCAAGAAATCATCAAAAATATAAGCTTCTAAACCCAGTTCACACATGTGGATGTTGAAATATAAGTCGTTTATTCTAAAAAGGTTAGCAGTTAGCACTGCATCCTAGGAAATCCTAAACCGACTCCATAGATCAGATTTGAGCAGCTGGATGTGTCATAGTGCAGGCAATGATTCATAGTATATGGATTTCTGTGTTAGTTACTGTTTCCTTGAAAGAGGAAACTGAAAGATTTTGTTGAGGCAGGCTGAAACTCCTGAAATTTGGGGTTCATTTACTTGATTTGTGTCTGGCGTTTGTCTGAGTTTGAGTCCTTGATCCTTACTCTTCCAAAATGGAAGAGAATTGTTGAGATAGAATGAGAATATATTGCTTCCATTCATAAATACTATGAATTTTCCACTCAATTGATCCAATATTCACAATATTGATATTACTAATATCTATTTCATTGATTACATGAAACTCCACAATGTTTGTCCCTTAGTGATAAGTGATATCTTATTATATTAAGCGAGCAATTTCTGTATTTATATATCTGGTTATTTTTATATATAAAAGGTTATTTATGTTTAACGAATCTCGAAAACGGGTCTAACGATTTTCACGAAATTTGGAACATAGTAGGTAGAACATAGTTTATTATATAAAGATTCGATTGCACTGGGTCTCATCCTTGGGAAAACTCGCTGAACGACATTAAAAGGATAATTCATCCTTGGCTGAAACAGCTGTGGTTAGTAAAAAAGTGAGTGAGCGAGTGAGTATGGGAAAAATCAAAATATCGCATCCCCGAAATTCATAAGATGACGTATAGCCAGCTGTGAAATATAAACACGATCATTTTAGAGAATTGTGTTCTGTCAATCAATAAATAAAAATAACGAGCTAAGCTCGGTGTCCCGATATTGACTTGTTGAACCTATCACCAAAATGAATGGAAAAACATGTTCTTGATTATGAGAATACTTTTGGAAAAGTAAATGTAAGCCAGTATAGCCTTGATATTGGGCAAATTTTATATGAGTTCACTAAATAGAAAGCACAACTTTCTATATATTCAACATCAAAGACCTTTAAGAGATATAGACCCACAATGTCTATGCCTTCCCAATGATAGCTCTTACTTGAAATTGAAGGCCGCCATGGGATATTTTAGCACGAGATATTATATCTATATATTTGCAATATTA
Source organism: Nilaparvata lugens (assembly GCF_014356525.2). Lineage (NCBI taxonomy): Eukaryota > Metazoa > Arthropoda > Insecta > Hemiptera > Delphacidae > Nilaparvata > Nilaparvata lugens. The sequence continues at coordinate 3,918,165 of NC_052514.1, read as the reverse complement.
TAGATTGCAAAGTCATTGGTATGTAATAATCTTATAGGTTGCTCCCTCAATGGCCGATTTCAATTCCAAGTACGACACTAGTGCTGCATGTGAGTCTATGCATCTTTAAGGTCTTTGTTCCACATTGTATTGTGCAGTTTGCAGTTTCTATTAGTTTCTTTTTTTCAAATTACAGGTTTGCATATTGTGGGAGGTACAATCTATTCAATTGAGATAATAAACTTGATCAATTTAAGCAGCTTTCTGAAGTTTCCAGGGATTTTTCGAGTGTCTCAGCGTATCAGGATTATTTTGTATTTTGTTTCCACAAACATAGATTGTAGAAAACTACTCCAACTTGAAACAGAAACAAACCGGAGGTTTTCCATTAGAATTTTACAAACCCAACTGGTATCTGCAAAAACATTTCTGGCATTTCCTGGCAAATCTATAACAACTTTTCCTCCATTTCTCTACCACTGGGCTGCTAAAGGTTAGAAAATCAATTTCTCACAACTTCCGCAGCTGCAGGACAAATGAGAGTAACAGGGAAACCAAATTGAGCAGGAAAGAGAGAAAAATACTAATTTCCGAATGGTTCTTGGCTCCTGATGACGTCACTCCATTGCCAACTTAACAGAACGAAAATGTATTGTTGACGTGCCCTCAGCCCACAACAGACTAGCTTGGGGTTGGCGGTTGACCCTGAATTCACTTGGAAAAAAGCGAATTAAGTAGATATTTCCATTTGTGAAGCTTTATGAAAATGGACGGAATTATTATCGGGTTCGATTCCCGGTTTTGTCACAGTTTTTTTGAACAATTCAAAACGTTCACTCAACGATTTCCCTTCTGTTATTTAGTTCTTCGGTCTATATTTGCAGCAGCAAAAGTCCGTAGTTTTATTTATATGGCTTTCATTGGATATTTGATCCAATTATAATCTATACTATAATAAAAGAAGAACTGGCTCAGCATACACGTACGGGATAGGAGAATTATGTTTGACGCATCATCACGTCTGAACTACTGGACTGATTTTAACTTGAAATTCAGCATATAGATTCTTAATTAGCCAAAGATGGTTATAGGCCTATCTTCAATTCTCCAAGATTTCACCACGTCAAGTTTTAAAATGGACCCTTGCGAAGCACGGGTTACCTGCTAGTTATTTCATGAAGAAGTTCCGATTTAGTTATGATAAATCAAATAAAATATTGTCGCTTCAGAGAAAACCATTGAGTTGATGGAGAAATTAAAATTACAGTCTATGGACATGATTCAAGTTGAAAGTGTAGGAAAGTTACTGAACGGATGGATTCAAGAGCTTCGTTGTAGTCGGAGTGAATAAACAAAAAATGAGATGTAAATAATGAAGAATTCAACTCAAAAATGACTGCGAGGAACCGAAGTTGCAGTGTTCAAAATCAAGGAATAATTGTGACCAAAATACGAAGCCTCTACAATATTTACAGACATCTTACGCCGGAGTAAAAACAAAACAGAGTAGAGAAGAGATCAAAATAAACAATATATAAGATGTCACTCATGTAGGATGAATTTTAATTAATGCAACTCTAAAAAATTGCAAGTTAGCTTGAAAAATAGATTGTCAGGAGCAAGGTATTGATATCAAAATAGGATGTTGTTGCTACATCTAAAGGCTTTTGAAGCCACCGTGATGGAAGAGATTGAAATAAACAAAATTATCTAAACTAAACTAAAGAAGGTGTAGGTAACCAACTAGAAAATGGAAATTGAGCTCTCCTAGTCAAACTTGATAAAATCAAAAACATTCAATTCATTTCAAATTACAAATGGAACTTCGAAAATAAATTGTCAGGTGCAAGGAATTGCAATCAAAATACGATAAATTAAAGAGCAAAGAAGCGTTCGTTGTAGTGGAAGAAAATAACAAGAAATAAAATGTAAATCATGAAAATTCAATACAAAAAATGACCGTTGTTACATTTACAGGCTTCTGAAGCGAGAGTGAGGAAATATATCAAAATAAACAATATTTACAATTCGATTCATGCAAAATAGAGCTTCAAAAAATTACAAATGAAACTTGGAAAATTCAGGAGCAAGAAATTGCGATCAAAATATGATGTTACTACATCCACAACAGGCGTTTGACGCCACATTGAGAAAATAGATCCAAATAAACAAAACATACAATTCCATTAAAGAAGAATAAAAATCCAAAATAAATATTATAAATAAAATATGAAAATTGCTAGGATGAAGAAATTGCAATCAAAATACGATGTTGCAACATCCACAATCGGCATCTGTCGCCAAATTGGAAAAATAGATCAAAATAAACAAAATATAAGCTACAATTCGATTGAAGAAGAATAAAACTCCATAAAAATTCGAAATAAAACTTGAAAAATAAATTGTGAGGATGAAGAAATTGCAATCAAAATACGATATTGCAACATCCACAACAGGCGTCTGACGCCACTTTAAAAAAAAATAGATCAAGATAAAACAAAACATACAATTCGATTAAAGAACAATAAAACTCCAAAAAATTAGAAATAAAACTTGGAAAATAAATTGACAGGATGAAGAAATTGCAACGAAAATACGACGCTACATCTCTGACGCCAGTGCACGCCGCCGCGACGGGCGTCACCCCAAGCGTCCGACATTTTATTCTGGCAAGCCATCCTCGCCAGAGAGAGAGACAACCGACTAGGGAGAGAGAGAGACAACACACCAATCGATAATACGACGGACTTCTCCTCTGGCATCGGAGGTCGGTGGCAGCCTCCACAGCATCCCCTTGTGAACGCCCTGGTGCGTGCGGAAGTGCGTTTTGCGGAAGAAGCCTGGAGTCGTTGACGTAATAAAACTGTTGACAAAATGAAACAGTTGATTAACTAGTTGTTCGATCAATGTTGATGTTGTTCAACTAATAACAAAGTTGAGTAATTGCATAGAGTAACGGAGTACTGTAGAGTGGCATTCCATAGTTTCATCTTTTGTTACCAGTCTCTCTTTTCACTACCATAGAGGAACGGAGTAAGCTACTAAAACGGATATTTTTTGTCTTTGCCAATTCATTGATTAAATAATGTCAACGGGTTTTTCATAGGTTCTATTTGATAGCATTGGTGAAATATTCAATGTGTTTATGCGTGTATTGGTTGTTTAACTATGGTGAGGTCCCCGTTTTAATGGCAGTGAAAAATATAGAAGAACAACGTTGCCGATATTCATTCCATTGCCTTTTACAGAGGATAGCTGATAGTAGTATAAAAATAGAAAAAAATAACATTGAAAATTTCCGAAACATGTTGTGATTAAATAATTCATGAAGGGTACTGAGATTTTTATTTTTCTTTCTATTTCTATAAAAAGTAGCCCTATACAGAAAAGAGATAAATAAGATGGCATATCAGCTGATAGTAGTATATCTGATGTAATATCGAATGTCCATTCTTGTTGAAAATTATCAATTATATTTTATTCATCAAGAAAATATAATTTTAAATGATTTAATAATAAACTTTCATGATTGAGATTGAATATTCTGCTAACTAATTATACTTCTTCAGTGTTAAAAAAGAGACCTAGCAAGGTTGCGGAGGTAGAGAAGGATAGCGCTATCTGCTTTGTCAAATGATGACAAAGGATAGCAATGCCAATGTTAATCATATACTGCCATCACAACGTGGACCTAACGCTAATGTGTCCTTTAGTTATGATAACTTTGGTGCAATACGAAGATTATTTTTTTTATTTATTTATAATTTCTACAAAGTAGCACTGATTAGCCTAATCCTAAAATATCGGATATTGTCTGATATTGCATCTAATTTCGTGATGCTATTGTAACCAAAACATCAACTCAGGAGGGGTACCAGTTGAACAGTTGTCAACTGTTCGTTGATAAACGAACTACTGTAGTTGAAATTAACGAGTACTGCTACAAGAAGCATGTACATACCAGAAGGCGTGGTATGGTCGGAGGGGTGGGGGATGCAGTTCTTGTCGCGAGGGGTTGTTCGGCAAAAGTACAGAACTTACGCACCGAAGTAGACAAGCACACGCACCATGGTACAGTCAGTTTCCAAAGAGAGAGCGCGTGAGAAGGAAAAGAGTGCAAGAGCTAGCAAGTATCATTGCTCCAACTGAGAGAGAAAGATTAAGAGAGAGGTTGAAATTGCTTCAACTGAGAGAGAAAGAATGAGCGAATGTGAGAGAGAGTGAGGGGTTGAAATTGCTTCAACTGAGAGAGAAAGAGTGAGCGGATTTAAGAGAGAGATAGATTGAAATTGCTTCAACTGAGAGAGAAAGAGTGAGCGAATTTAAGAGAGAGATGGATTGAAATTGCTTCAACTGAGAGAGAGAGTGTGTGAGAGATATAGAACGTGTTAGTAAGTGGGGATGAAAAACTTGTTGGAGAGGGAGAGAGAGAGAGAGTGAATAAGTAGTGTGATTGCTGGAAATGAGAGGAAAAAAGATGGATTGAGTCTGCAGAAGGGAAGGGTGAGTGAAAGAGAGTGTCAGTGAGTGGATAAGAGGGAGTGTGTGAGAGAGAGACTGGCAGCATCATTGCAGTTGAGAAAGACTGGTACAGAGTCTGAGACCCCTTCGCCTTATATCATCAATACACCACCATTATTGCAGCAAGGCCTACCCTTACGTTTGTTGCGAAAGCCTTCTTGTATTACGGTGGTTGGTGATGCACCTCAGTTCACGTCTTTGCAAAAATTATTGCGATTTTTTTTGTCTTTTCCTCATCGTATTCCTCTTGTACTGTACTGGCTTATTATATTGCACTACATACTTACTGCTTATAGTACACATTAATTGTGCGTACAGACTTATGCGCCACGAACACGCGCATTCCGCTTTTTATCAGATTATTGACCGAGCGAAATGAGGTCTAAAATTCAAGTCGACGGTTTGACATTTCTCTTAATGTTCAAATGTTTGAATGTTTGAATGTTTATATGTTTATATGTTGCGCATTTACGGCGAAACGCGGTAATAGATTTTCATGAAATTTGACAGGTATGCTCCTTTTTGAATTGCGCGTCGACGTATATACAAGGTTTTTTGGAAATTTTGCATTTCAAGGATAATATAAAAGGAAAAAGGAGCCTCCTTCATACGCCAATATTACCTTAAAATCAGACTAGAATTATTCATCATAAATCAGCTGTCTAGTGGACTACTAGTAGTTCTGTGAACAGTAGACCTCACGCAGTATTCTCATCCACAAGTACCAGATGTCAACTGTTTTAAATGTTAACAAACTCAGTCCACGTTTGAATTTGTATTTCATATGATTTAATTCATCCAGTTCCGTGATGATCTTTCTATCTGATGAAAATTATTTTTTTAGAATTTGTTTATTTTTATTCACCTATTAAATTAGTTTTTTCGAATGTGAGAATATTGATAATGATGGACACGCATAATATTAACATGACTACAAAACAAAATATTGATACCAAAGACCTTTTAAAGCTGCGATTAGACCAAATTTATTGAAAAAATGTTAATAACTCAATCCTTTTAGATTATATTAGATTGAACATAACTTTGTTGTAAACCCAGCTTAGAGATGCATACCTCTTTAATGTCTTTGATTGAAACTATCGACCTCATACAAATACATTAATAGACTGGCTTCTCCACACATCTGTGTAATCACTTGTCAGCTGATTTATGATGAATAATTCTATAGTCTGATTTTTACTCTAATATTGGCGTATGAAGGAGGCTCCTTTTTCCTTTCATATTATCCTTGAAATGCAAAATTTCCAAAAACCTTGTATATTCGTCGACGCGCAATTTGAAAAGGAACATACCTGTCAAATTTCATGGAAATCTATTACCGCGTTTCGCCGTAAATGCGCAACATATACACATATAAACTTTTTAACATTTAAACATTCAAACATTCAAACATTTAAACATTAAGAGGAATGCCAAACCGTCGACTTGAATCTTACACCTCAATTCGCTCGGTCAATGAAATAAAATAAAATAAATATGTTATCAATATCCTTCTATAACCAAACACAACAGACAATAAAACACAACAAATTTCACATAGAGTACACTATGTTCAAGTTCACATGGAGTACAATCATGTAAGTCTGGTTATTTTGTATGGACACATAACGATAAGGGTGTTATGTATTCACAGCTTTAGGTAGATTCCGAACTGTCATCGACCATGAAGCGACCATTACAATCGGTTTGTGAAGCAAGCGGTCACCCTTCCAACAGGAATACCAAGGTCGCGTAGCTCATTCAATGTGAGTGATCAGATATTTATCTCGGGCCACTCCCGTGTTTCGGACACGTTAAGTCGTCGGTCCCAGCTGCCTAAGAAGCAGTCGTTAGGTCATGTCAGAGGCCCTGAAATTGATCAGCTGCGACCTGAAAACTCTGACCACAGACCTGAGCCAGCCAGGTCACTCGATATTATTATTATCATCAGATGAATGTGCGTGTTCGTGGCGCATAAGTCTGTATGGTATGCAAAATTATATAGAACCATCATCAACGTATCGAACTCAAAGAATTTTACACCAATGAAACTCTTGGGTGAAAGAAACGGGGTCGTGATCTCGGTAGCCCTGTTGGAAGGGTGACCGCTCGCTTCACCAACCGATTGTAAAGTTTGCTTTATGGTCGATCTTCCTTTCTGACAGTTCGGAATCCACCTAAAGCTGTGGATCCATAACTCCCTTATCTCTTACATTACTCACACACATTATTCACTCACATAGTTACCTAGTGTCAGAGAAAAATTATACAAATTGTTTTATTTATTTATTCAATAATTCAGAATTACACAACATACAGAAAAGTACCATAGGCTAAATCGCCCAAAACGGTTCCAATTCTAATTTATACAACACCAAATGTAGTTAGGTTATGTATCACTCCAAAATTCTTCAATTTACAATTCAAAACACATAATTCATCACACACAAATCATTGTTGAATTAAAAAAAGTTCTATGCTAAGGTTCAAGATACATAAACTCTTCAATGTAGTCAACTCATTATTGCAAGAATCTGAGTTGTTGTGAATAGAGAATCAGCACTAATGAAGAAGAAGAAAAAAAAGATGATGATGAAGAAGAAGAAGAAGAAGAAGAAGAAGGAGAAAAAGAAGAATTAGTAGTGGAGGTGAAAAAAGCCGGTAGTGTAGTATTGATCTTTGCATGAATGGAGGGAGCGAGAGGAGAAGATTGTGAGAGAGAGTGCGAGGGGAGAGAATCCATGCTAGAGACTATTATTTTTCTGCCGCAGGCTCCATGTTTTCTTCTCCGATAGTAATTATTTAGTTAGGTCGCGAAAAACTCATTTCCGAATGTAACCGCTTCACCCTCTGTCAGTGCAGACTCACAGATATAAACTGGGGGGTGGTTCGTTTAAAATCAACCCCCCTTAACAAGAAACCCGGTAGTCAGCTGGTGAGGTTTGTGGAATACCGTATTGTGCTGCACTTTCACTTACTCTTGCGATTGGTGCGAGATGAGAGAAAGAGTCTGCTCATCGTGATACGCTAGTTTTCTCCGTTGCTTATTGTGAGATACGTAGTGAGATGTATCAGGAAATAAAAAGTCGAAGAGCCCTTGATTAAAATCTTTTATTCACATTTTACAAATTTAATGCCATTTTCAAGTGAGTGAATGAAATTTTCATCCCTGATGAATACGAGCAGTCAAGAGTTAATAGTAGTGACATGTTTTTTACTTTCCTTGCGCTATTTACCATAGGTAAGGAAGGTATTGCTTTCCGAAAAATTAAGGTATCCCAATTTCTAAATTTCTATACGTTTCAATGTCCCCTGAGTCCAAAATAGTGGTTATTGGGTGATGGTCTCTGTGTGTGAAAAAATGGAAGAAAAACTGGTTTATCGAAAATGCATCACTTTAGAACATAAATATCTCGAAAAGTATCGGCTTTATCGAAAACCTCTACTGAACAAAACTTGTAGGAAATTTATTGAGCTCCATTTTTATGTAGTTGATTATGTCAATAAGACACATTGTTACCAATATATAAGCATGTAAGTAATAAGTGGAAAATTCAACTTTCAAACCACCCTCATCCCTTCAGCACATGATGTAGGGGTTGGGATTTTTGATATCCTCACCTCCAAACTAGTCTCAACAGAGCTGCAAAGTCGAAAATTGTGTTCCAAACATTCCCCCCAAATTCCATTGTCAACTGATCTATTGTTGCTCAACCGAAAATTACACTCTACACTGAAACTGCTGCAACAGGCGTAGGAAAATGCGTAAAATAGTGAAAATATACATCAAATTGAAGATAATTTGATGCTCTATCAGCTCATAATCAGCACGGATTTTTTTTCATCAATCGTTCAAAAATTATAAGGCCGTAAAGATGAAAAAATTGGAGGCAGAAGTGTTTTTTGAAAAAATGTCTCACCTTCAAGAGCGGATACCTCAGAAACTATGAGAGATATGGAACAAAGGTATAGGTCAAAACTTGTTGGTCATTTTTTCAGCTTCAATTTTGCAATAAGTAAAAATGTTCATAAAATGCATAGTTTCCGAGATATATGCGAAAAATGAAAAAAATGGTTCTTTCTAACCACCCCCACCCCTTTAGCACATGGGTTACGGGTGAGAAATTTTCATATGTTAATCCTCTTACTATCCTTGAGAGAGCTGTGGAGTTGAAAATTGTGTTCCAAACTCTTCCCTCTATAGTCTTTCGTTGACTGGACTAAAAAACACAAAATCGATTTGTTGCAAACCTGCGACTTTCAGTATTGTTTACATTTTTCAGTGTTGCACTCGGGAGCTTCCTCGCTGTAACTAACTCAATTTGGTGGCAAACTTTCGTTTTCCTTTGGTGGTGGTGGGGGGTGGTGGTCCAGCTACCCCTTCGCTGACTTTGGAAGGGATGACAATTGCTGATTTTCCCCCTCCAGCCCTTAACTGCAGACCATTCAGTACTACCTTCATTTGCTATTGTACTACCCTTGTGGAAAAAATCAGCCACATACAACTCATTCAATTGATTACTCACTCAATCACTCTCACACTCTCTCTCTCTCTCTCTTCCACGCTATCTCTATGAAACCTCGTTTCATTCTTGTTTCTCTCTCTTGCACGTGCGGAATTTAGCAAAACTCGTCTCAACAACATCTAGCGCCTGTTTCTAGTCTTTTTATTATCTTACGGTTTTTACTCCTCCACATATATCTTCATCTTCTTCTTCTTCTTCTTCTTCTTCTTCTTCTTCTTATTCTTATTCTTATTCTTCTTCTTCTTCTTCTTCTTCTTCTTCTTCTTCTTCTTCTCTTCTTCTTCTTCATCTTCTTCTCTTCTTATTTTTCTGCTACTACTGGTTCTTCTTCTCTGTCATCTCATTTTTCCACTATAGTTTCTTCTTCGTTTTTTTCGTCTTTTCCTTCATCTTAATCCTCTTCTTTTTTTCCTTCTTCTCCTTTTTCTTCTCCTTTCAATTAAGGCATCCACTCTCTTCAAATACGAAACAATCCGATGCATTTCTTTCTCATTTTAGTTACTCATCTTTATGTTCACTTTCATTTATCCATAACATGAATCTATTCCATCATCACACCCCCCCTCTCATCACTCCCCCTTCTACTCATTATTTTCTTCTGCATCCTGATTCTTTGTTGATTCCTCTCGTATATTTCAATAGTTTTCCATTTCCAGCCTCTAAAATGTCAGAGCAACTACTGTAATGAGAGCTTGGAGGCCTAGTATACTCCACTAATGCATTCTCTCTTCTTCTTCTTCTTCTTCTTCTCCTTCTTCTTCTTCCTTCTCCCTCTTCTTTTTCATTCAACTGACTTCTCTATCTTATCCACCACTATCCGAAGTTCTCCCTGTCCTCTCTGTTTCTCTCACTAACTCTTCCTCTGTCTCTCTCATTCTCCCTATCCATCTATCTCTCTCCTGCTTTCTCCCTGCCGATGAGAGAAAGCACGATCTTGTGTCTGTCATTATGATAAGCAGAAATGATGGAAGTAAGCTACTGTATTATAATACCCTTTAGTAGGGTATTATATAATATATAAACATAGTAGGCCTATTGCAACACTGCTCGTGGAAGGGATTTGCAATTAAAATATAGGAAACCCAACAACTCTGAATATGAGTGGGAGAAGAAGAAGATGAAGATGATGATTGGGGTGGAGGAGAAGAAGAAAAAGAAGAGGAAGAATAAGAAGAAGTCGAAAAAGACGAAGAAAAAGAAGAAGGAACTGTAGTGGGAAAATGAGAAGACGAAGAAGAAAAAACTGTAGTGGAGAAATGAGAACACGAAGAAGAGGAAACAATAGTAGAAGTAGAAGAAGAAGAGGAAGAAGAAGAAGAAGTCGAAAAAGACGAAGAAAAAGAAGAAACTGTAGTGGGAAAATGAGAAGACGAAGAAGAAAAAACTGTAGTGGAGAAATGAGAACACGAAGAAGAGGAAACAATAGTAGAAGTAGAAGAAGAAGAAGAAGAAGAAGAAGTCGAAAAAGACGAAGAAAAAGAAGAAACTGTAGTGGGAAAATGAGAAGACGAAGAAGAAAAAACTGTAGTGGAGAAATGAGAACACGAAGAAGAGGAAACAATAGTAGAAGTAGAAGAAGAAGAGGAAGAAGAAGAAGAAGAGGAAGAAGAAAAAGAGGAGAAGAAGAAGGAAAAATCAGAGGAAGAAGAAGAATAAAAGGAAGGAGGAGGAGAAGAAGACGAAGAGATTCAGGAAGCAGGTGGATGCAGGGAGGAAACGGGAGAAAAAGATTTGCATGGTAAGAAGATAGAAGAAAAAAAATTGCGCCGGATGAAAATCGTAGAATTGCAATTAGCGACGATGGAAATGAGGAAATGGTCCTGTTGTTATGGTGGGGGGGGGGAAATAATTGTTTTCCATCTTTTTCTACTTTTGCTCCGCCATCTTTGTCGCCTGGATGGCACAGCCCTCAAGTAGATTGATTTAAATTCAATTTTCAATTTTCCCTGCTTTCTTGGACTGCCTTGAATCAATCTGTGATGCTCTTTCTCACAAGCTTTTTCTGACTTTCTCCCTTGAACCTCTCCCTTCCTTCTTTATTGAACTTTCCTATTGAATAGTCTGTAGAGAGATTTACTTGAAATTTGGTTCTCTCTCGCACGCTTCTCTCGCTTTTAAAACTTCTCCTTCCTTCTCTATAGAACCTTCAAATCGAATAGTCTTTTTCCATGGTAAGATTCACTCAAAACTGTCAGAATTTACTATAAATTACATGGATGCTTCCCATTAAATCTATGCTAATAAAGTGAGCTGATAGATTGGGTCCTGTCTCGCCCACTATTGCTTATCTCCTGTCTTCTGTTCTTGACCAATTTCCTAAAATTTCACTATCTTTCTATCAGAAGGATTTCCATTGACAAATTGTAGAACATTATCCTCTTCTCTCTGATTTCAATCCATCTTTCTTGAAGCACACGCTTTCTTAGGTATCCACTTCCATCTCTTTCTCTCGCCTTGATCTTTCTAATATTTTTCTTCAATTGAATTAATAGGAAGAGCCGTATTTTTACTTTTCTTGCCCTATTACCATAGGTAAGGTCATTGCTTTCCGAAAAAATTCAAAGGTCCCCTGAGTCCAAAAAAGTGGTTTTTGGGTATTGGTCTGTGTGTGTGTGTGTGTGTGTGTGAGTGTGTGTGTGTGTGTGTGTGTGTGTGTGTGTGTGTGTGTGTATGAGTGTATGTGCGTCTGTGTACACGATATCTCATCTCCCACTCAACGGAATGACTTGAAATTTGGAACGTAAGGTCCTTACAATATAAGGATCCGACACGAACAATTTCGATCAAATGCAATGTGGCTGATAAAATGGAGAAAATGTCAAAACAGGGTTTTATGCGATTTTCTCGGAAACGACTCAAACGAATTTGATCAAATTTATACCTAAAATAGTTATTGGAAAGCTCTATCAACTGCCACAAGTCTTATAACTGTAAAAATTTCAGGATCTCCGCCCCATCTATGCAAAGTTTGATTTTAGATTCCCAATTATCAGGCTCCAGATACAATTCAAACAAAAAATTTAAAGTGGAAAAGATTGAGCATAAAAATCTCTATAGTTAATGTTTTGTAACATTTTCACCTTAAATTGAAAATAAGCTCGAAGTTCGATAAAATAAGATTATTAAATTGCAAACTATTGGCAACTGTTGATTCTATTAAATCATTCACTATGAAGAGATAGCAGACCTCGTGTGTCTAAAGCGTTATTGTCCTGTCACCAGCTGGCTCAGATCTTTGAATAGTAGACTTGAGATGCGCGTGAACCCTAGCGTCAGATGATCAACTTTCATAACGGCAAAGAAAGTTGTGTGAGTGCACTACACCATATTTTTCTGTTTATTCTTTATTGATTGATACAATAAGTACATCATTGAAATGATAGGGAGAGAAAAAATAAGGTAACCTTGTGCTATTCCTCTTCCAAATTTAGGGAAGGTTACACAAAAAGGAAAGACTGTTTCCAAAATACAGTCTTGATTCGAAAGAGAGGCATGCATCGAGATAAAAGCGAGAGTATATATCTCAAGTGGAAACAAGTGGAACTCCTTTCTGTTGGAGAGTGCTTTGAAAAGGGGGTTGTGCTTGGTTCCCCCTACCTTTACATCCGACCTCCCCGATGAAAACACTCCTAAATCCCCCAAGATTTCTCCCCAGCTTTTCACATTCTACCCCCTTCTGATTGCACCCCAAATCCCCCAAAGCGGACCATGACCATCTCAATGCTCTCTGCCCTGTTCCGTTTCCCTAACAAACGAGTCGACTTTCCTCTAGAGTAAGGTCCACGTTGTAATGGCAGTGGAGAAAGATAGGGAAACAGTGTTACCGATTCTCTGCCTTCTATGGAGGATAACTAATGGAATAGAATCACTTTAATTTTATTTGATAAAATGGCAAAGTTCATGAAGACAGCCTAATTGAAATAGCCTAATTTATCATTCTTGTTTAAAATAATCAATTACATTATATTCATCAAGGAAATATATTTTACAATGATCAAATAATATTTTTTTATAATCGGGATTATATTATTTGTTTATCAATTATATTTCTTGATTGTAAAAAAACGATATGACAACACTGCGTAGCTGGAAAAGGAAGCAACGTTGCCATATAAACATTTAAACATTAAGAGAAATGCCAAACCGTCGACTTGAATCTTAGACCTCACTTCGTTCGGTCAATTATTACAATGAATATTAGTAGGAATAAGTGCTCTAATAGAATATAAAAAAGATATTTCTTGATTTTCATCTTATTTCAATAGTATAGAAGGTAAGTTTCAGATGATATGATAATGTAGTAATATGAATGTAGAAATATAATATATCATGCTTCCAGAATCAAATCGTGAAATAAGACAACTACATGATATTCCAGTAGGTCAAGAGGTACTGAATGCAAATGAATGACCATTATTTTCTCCCACATTTACTGTTAAAACGGAAGTTCCCCAAAAAAGCTTAGCATTTACCTATATCCTAGGATAACGCGTTAAACGGTTGGGAACTTCACATACTATAAACTGCTATTCTTTCCTTTTCCGCTGGAGAAATCATGCTAATGGTTTGGATCCTGTTTCCTGTGTCCTTCGAATGTGTCCTTGAGACCAATGTTTGCGTTTCATCCACTTCTGTCCTTCTTTTTAAGGGCGGCATCCTTGTTTTTTGTATTATTTTTTAGTTGATACGGGTGTCGCAAGCTTAGACGAACCACATTTACATGGTTCTGTCACAGAATACAGCAAATAGAAATTAATACAGCACATGTTTATTACATGCTACATGTTTCAATGTATGTAATTACATGAATAGTAATCACATCACAAATACAGCAAATACAAACTAGTAGTTCTATGAACAGTGGACCTCGCGCTCAGTAAGTTACATTGACCTAACAACAGGTATGACACAACAATATTATATTATGGAATATGCTTCTTCCAATACAGAAATACTAGTAGTTCTGTGAACAGTAAACCTCGCGCTCAGTAATTTACATTGACCTGTTGTAATGTTTTCTCAAAAATTAATTAATTATTTATCAATTTAAAATGTCTAGAAAAAACCTAAATAAATATAGCGCTTTCTGTCCTATCGTACCGTGACGTGTCGTCCCGGAATGTGAGTGTGAGCGCTTTTATCAGGTATGGCTGCAACTTTCTACAACGTTGATGAAAAGATACATTTTCAAGATGTTCGATGTTTTTGAACGGGTAGTATTCTAGTCCACTAGACAGCTGATTTATGATGAATAATTCTATAGTGTGATTTTTACGGTAATATTGGCGTATGAAGGATGCTCCTTTTTCCTTTTATATTATCCTTGAAATGCAAAATTTCCAAAAACCTAGTATATACGTCGACGCGCAATTTAAAAAGGAGCATACCTGTCAAATTTCACGAGAATCTACTACCGCGTTGATTTTTACCATTCGATTTTTACTCTAATATTGGCGTATGAATGAGGCTCCTTTTTCCTTTTATATTATCCTTGAAATGCAAAATTTCCAAAATCCTAGTATATACGTCGACGCGCAATTTGAAAAGGAACATACCTGTCAAATTTCATGAAAATCTATTACCGCGTTTCGCCGTAAATGCGCAACATAAAAACATATTAACATATAAACATTTAAACATTTAAACATTTAAACATTTAAACATTCAAACATTTAAACATTTAAACATTTAAACATTTAAACATTTGAACATTTAAACATTTAAACATTTAAACATTTAAACATTGTGAGAAATTTGGAATTGACCTAAGGGTCCCTTTTAACTAGTTTTCCATAAGGAACGGACTCACCGGTTTTAATTTAAGTATCGTCCCCAGACAGCAATCCTCCGGTAGAGCATTAGGTAGTCTTCTGTCCGCCAGCCTTCTTTCACACGCGTATTCACTAAACCGTTTAAATCACTTTGATTCTCCGCACACCTTTACAATTGCGAGTTCCGAGAAGTCTAGGAGAAGAGTGACAAAAACACAGGCGGAGTTCCTTCTCAGTTGCCGGGAGAGAGTCCCGTTACTCTAGCAGATAACGCCGATATTTCCCCAAAGTTATGGAGGTGGGGGTAAGCACCCTCAATTGTAAAAGAGAGAACTCTCAATGTAAGAGGAATAGACAATAAACATGGAGGTAGAGATAATTTGAAGAACACCTTTCCGAGAGAGAGTAAATAATAATAATTAAAAATATAACTTGACAAACATTTATAATATCACAGTATTGGAATGAATCTTTATTATTTTAAAGCTGCATGAACTGAAGTAATAGCAGGCTGGCATCTTATCTTATCAATATTGCTGCTCGCTACTATCAATTTCAACTATGCCAGCCTGCTTATGAAATGTGATGTCACATAAAAGCCCCAAATTTGCAAGAGGTTGCATCTCAAGGTCTTGCCAATTTCTCACCCATACAGCACATTTCAGCCCTGACATTGGGTCAACTGCAGCAAGACTAGCCAAGCATCTCCAGCACTACACTGTTATATTTTAAGATTATGGTAGTACCCAATGGGAAACAATCAACCATCAGTACAAAATTGATATGAGTCTGGGTCCAAGCCCTTCGACTTTACAAGTGGAATTCTCTCCACAACAATTACAATAATCAGTGAAGTGGGCAACAAGCCCCACTCACCTAAAAAAAAAAGAAAAGAAAATCCCAAATAATAATCTGGCCTGGAGGACCAAAGAAGATGCAATACTAAGTTTGCTGGCCCGCCATACTCCAATATCTCCAACATGACAACATCTGTGATGCCACATAAGTTTGCAAATAGCAATTCCTGAAGGCTAATTCCAATTTGAGCAATCTTCTTCATATTATATTTTGGACTCACACAGTTTGGTTCATGATTTCTTCCATTTCAATTAAAATTAAATTTGCAAATTGTATATCTGTGTTCATTATTCATTCCATAGACAACCTTGTCTTTTCAATTGATTATTTTTCTCTCTTGGATGTGTTCATTTTGTGTGGGGCTTCATTCTTTCATTTCTATCTCATGTTTAATCTCTCTAATTTGATTATCTCATTGGCTGGCTGTGCATTCACTCTTTCAACCTGATTCTGTTTACTGGCTGTGTGTATCTTCCAATCGTTTCACTTTCTCATTTTCCTTACAGTGGGGCATGCTGATAATAACAAATAATATACATTTAAATAACATCTAACAAATATAATAATAATCTTAACAATGATGCTAATACTAATCTTAATGCTAATAACAATAATAATACTGAGTTAGTTTACAATATATCACAGACATTTTTCTTTGGTTAATTTTTTTTTTTTTTTTTTTTTTTGCTTTGTTCTGTTATTTGATTTTATTACTTGATGCTTTGTTCATTTAAGTAATTTTCTTCAATGTGTTTATTTATTCATTTTGTTTTTGTTTTGTCTGTGTTGATAACATTTCTAGTTTATATAAATATAAGATCAATGAGTATCATTGTTCATTCATGCAACCATGTGCATTGCATGTTAGTTCAACGTTTTGTGCAGTTATCCAATGCAAAACTGTATAGTTTAATTTGAAAATTCAAGTTCCAAATTTGGAATATAGCTTCAAAATATTTCGTCTTGAAGACCAGAAGGGCTACTCCTAACAGTGGAGCGCACTTAAGGTGCTGATAACTGCACTGGTACATGAAGAAAGACATATAATATTTTACATAAATGTTCACATTATCCTGCTGCACCATGATTAACATTTAAAGAACATAATAATCGAGAATAGAGTACATTAAATAGGCTCTGCTTCAATTAAGAAAAATATTCTCGAATAGTAAATATTATGATATTCAAGTTCATGAAAAATATATCACAATTAATTAACGTGTTATACATTTAAATGGGCAGCAGGAGACACAACACACAACTTGACAATTCTCAAGTTGGTGACACATAATATAACATTAATTCGCCTTTGGGATACAAATAATACAATACGATATAGATAAATATTTTAATCATAGGAATGATAATATACGACATTAATTGGGAAATATAACCAAAATATTAATGAATTATTTTTTTATCACTTGCATTTCATTTGGGTCGTAAATTGACGATCCCTGAAGTGAAGAGACTCCAACGACAGTGATGACATCAGGTGACGTAAAATTCCAACAAAGAGTGTGACGATGTGAGGCTTTTGTTGTAGGGTGGCATCTTCTTCTAGTTCTCTCCTTGATACAAATCTTTGTAAGCTGATGGATCGGCATAAGCATCTTGAAGCAAGAGTTATCATCCACTGATGGAGAAAGAGCCTCATGAGAAGAGTCCAACCGCTCAGAGACACTTGGCTCGGCATACATCACCCTGGCTTGAGATTTGATGAACAGTGTATGGCCCAGTACAGAGATGAAAGAACCCCTTTGTGAATCTTTGAAGAGCAGCAGAGGCATGATGAAATTCCATCCAAATACTCTGTCCTAGCTGAAATCCTCGATGAAATATCAAAGTTCTCCCTCTCAATTGATTCAAGTTCAGCTGACACACATTCCAACCTTGAGTCGTGGGCTCCAACCTTGTGGATCATTGAATCATTGTGTTTGAGCAGCTCAGCTTCCTCAAATTCCTTATCATCTTCTTCAGCAGTGAGGAGCCATGTTGTTTTTATTTCTTCCAGCTTCGAATCAATGACAAGTACATGATCAGCTACAGTGGGAATCAGTTTACTCTCTACAGTATCACTAAGGGCGGAGTAGTTCTTTCCAGCATGTTCTGAAACGTGTAGCTCTATTTTCGCTTGAGTCACTACCACTGAGTCACTAAGTGCCACCTCATCATCGGTATGTTTCTCGATTTCTGCATTTTCTCCATCATACCTCCTCTCTGAATAATCACCTTGGTTTAAAATTTGTGATGAAAAGCTCTCCTGCATTCTATCCAATCTCAAATTCATGCTCAGGTGTGCTTCCTCTAATATTCCTATCAGGCTTTTTTCGAGATTCTTTTGATGCGCTATCCTTTCCTCACGAAGTTGTTTGAGAAAATCCAGCATAGTATCTTCCATGACCGGTGAAGGTGGTGTTTGATTAAACTGTCGACCTCCTATATCGGCGACTTTGGTAAGAGAAGGCGGGTTTCCATCATCTCCACTGCTTGGCTGTGTTGAAATGGCTCCCGTGTGATGTACCCGTGATGAGCAACGGATTCTGAAGTCGTCGGTCTGGCGGGCGACGCTCCTCCATTAAGTCCTACTGCCGCGTCAAGAGTTGTGGACGAACAGAAATTTTGAATATCTTGGGTAGACGTCAGACTGCTAGACAGTGGATAACCGCCGGGTGAGTCGTCCGCAGCTGAGCTGACGTCAGTGGTCAAGCCGTTTCCCATATTCAACGTCAATGAAGGTCGGGAGAAGTGTAGCTCAAATGAAGCATGATTGAGGAATACAACGATGAAATTTCCAAGTCTAAAGGAGTTTAATATATGACAACGAATAACAACGAGTAGTTGATAAGATAGCGATGAAACCAATTATGATCTACGGATCATGATGGAAAAATCGGAAATCACCTGGTCATTGCTCATTAATTATTGAAAGCTTGAATCAAAAAGCAGATATCGCAAAGTCTTCTGCCCGCATGAAATGCAAGTAATATTCCCTACTTATAAAAAAATTAAACATAAACATTCAAGAAAAAATTATCAATGATTCTGATAATGCATGGTATTTCATCTTATGCCAATAATATTATCATTAAGGAACATGACCACAATTATTCACAATCTTTGGCTACTCAAAAAATTTTAAGCTTGGAGTATACTCTTCGAAATAGCAGTGAACAATAAAGCATTCGATGTATTATCGTAAAGCATTCAATTATTAAGGCATTCAAAAATTATCATTAACCTTGATAATATACTGTATAATGCTTATAGTATGCTAATGGAATTGGCATTGATAAACATTACCTGAATTATAATATTTATTTATTCAAATAAATAATTTTTGAATTGTTAAAGTGTGCATGACAAGTCATTTAATTGCAGGCTATTAAAATAAATCAATAAATATTTTTAATGATAGAAGTATGCACAATAATTCATGATTGTTCATTAATGGACAATCAATTGATTATCAAGACAAGGTCTATAATCATATTGCAATTAATAAAATATTAGCATTAATCTCGATAACAATATAGTTAATAATCTATTATATGTCAATAATACTAGCATCAATTGACAATAGAAATAATACCTCAATTTGTAATATTGTTCGTTCAAATAAATAATCTTATTTAATTGTTCGAGTAGGCTAAAGTCATTATAGCGATTAGCTACTACGGCAATCAATATAATAATATATTGTATTATAGATTCTAAATACCATGATAAAATTATACTAATAACGCAAGTAAAGTCGGCATATAAGTCTCTAATAGCTCTTAATAAATTATTCGAATAAACTCTGCTTATAATTATTCTATTTGATATGCCTATCATGAATCCTTGTGATGACCTTTAACTATCATAATCATATTGCATGCCTTTGCATGTAAAGCCTGCTATGATCATTCATGTCTTGTCAAAGAACTACAATTTATTGATGATGAAAATAATATATTTTCCTTAGAATTTCCAATCTAAATTTAATTCAATATGACTAGAATAGGTATAATTTTTTAATATTAACAACAGCAGGCTTTTTGTAGGATAGGACCTGCAATAATAATTTTTTATTGATCGTAGAACTCTGCTAGTCAATCATAATACTGTATAATCATCTTAAATAAATAATCATCTTAATTACATTAACATGAATATCACAGAAATAGCCTACTTAATTTATCCCAAAGGCGTAAACTTCTCTCTCGGTAAGGTGTGCTCTTTGAATTTTTCTTGGTAACTTTAATGAGTTACGTATGGTAAAATCAATCTCGTGTACATTGATACTGATTGATTCAAAACTAATATTGAGTCAGTAATATTTGAGATATTTATAATATTTTTCTAAACGAAAAATTCACTAAGAAAAAAAGCTGTTGGCTTTTCAACAGGATATTATTTATCATTAAAATTATTCACAGTGAGCCCCCTCCTAAAGTCCATGTTCGCGGCTCGCCATTTTGTGAGACTTTTGTAATTGACCTAAGGGTCCCTTTTAACTAGTTTTCCATAAGGAACGGACTCACCGGTTTTAATTTAAGTATCGTCCCCAGACAGCAATCCTCCGGTAGAGCATTAGGTAGTCTTCTGTCCGCCAGCCTTCTTTTACACGCGTATTCACTAAACCGATTAAATCACTTTGATTCTCCGCACACCTTTACAATTGCGAGTTCCGAGAAGTCTAGGAGAAGAGTGACAAAAACACAGGCGGAGTTCCTTCTCAGTTGCCGGGAGAGAGTCCCGTTACTCTAGCAGATAAAGCCGATATTTCCCCAAAGTTATGGAGGTGGGGGTAAGCACCCTCAATTGTAAAAGAGAGAACAATTGTAAAAGATCTTAATCTTTCTAAATTCAAAATTAATAATTGTTTCAAGTGTTTGGTGAGAAAATTAGACAAAATTTTATTAAGTGAAGGAAACATAACCTTTTTTCTGGACTATTTTAATGAATCAAAATTCGGGGGAGGAACAGTTTTGGGCTGTGCCTGTTGATCCTCCCCAAATTATTTTACATAATTATTTTGTATCATTGAATCAATAAAATAATAATAAAAAACTCTCAATGTAAGAGGAATAGACAATGAACATGGAGGTAGAGATAATTTGAAGAACACCTTTCCGAGAGAGAGTAAATAATAATAATTAAAAATATAACTTGACAAACATTTATAATATCACAGTATTGGAATGAATCTTTATTATTTTAAAGCTGCATGAACTGAAGTAATAGCAGGCTGGCATCTTATCTTATCAATATTGCTGCTCGCTACTATCAATTTCAACTATGCCAGCCTGCTTATGAAATGTGATGTCACAACATTTAAACATTTAAACATTTAAACATTTAAACATTTAAACATTTAAACATTTAAACATTTAAACATTTAAACATTTAAACATTTAAACATTTGAACATTTAAACATTTAAACATTAAGAGAAATGCCAAACCGTCGACTTGAATCTCAAACCTCACTTCGCTCGGTCAATTATAGTAGTTTTCTTTGGTTCTGTGGTTATTATCGTATCAGGAATTTTCAGTGAATGATAAAACATGAATCTGAGAGCAGTTATTTCTTTTAATTAAATTATCATCAACCAAACAAACACTATTTATATCTGTCGCATGATTCTGACTTATTCAGTATTTATGCCATTGATATCCAACAATTTATTATACTTATTGGATTATCACATTGATATTCATAAAATTCTTCTATAGAATCATTAACATTCAATTTTTTCTCTTCTGAACTACAAGAAGTCCAAGACTTGTGAACAACATAGAAACAAAAAGCATAACTGATCAACTTTCCTATAGATTTGATTCTTTTTGAAACTACATATATCTATAACATTGTTCAACTGAAATCCATTCTTGAATTATGATTTTGATTTTGTTATTCTTATTCACAAAACTAACCAATATTTTTTTCTTTCTTTGCAGGTATGTTAATATCCAAAGATGTGTTTCAAGATTTCTCCATTACTGTATGATTTTTCCGTAGGGTGAGTAACAAATTGTTAGAAACTTTATAATTTTTTCGATTTTCTTCCGTTAACATTGACAATTTCGTTGGAAAACAAGTTATAAATATTTGAAAACTCAATCTATATAATATAAAAGCAAAATGGCATTCACTGACTGACTCACTCACTCACTCGCAGAACTAAAAATCTACCGGACCAAAAACGTTCAAATTTGGTAGGTATGTTCAGTTGGCCCTTTAGAGGCGCACTAAGAAATGTTTTGGCAATATTTTAAGTCTATAGGTGGTTTTTAAGGGTTTAAAGTTCGTCTCTTAGCATGTATATTCTTCTTATTCTCTTAACTATAATTGGAAAATGTCTATACCATATGTTAATATAGAACTATAATCTAGAGAGAGTACCTCTTCGAAACAGTTGTTAACTGGTAACTAAATTGATAATTTTGTCAGGTTGGAATTAAGTTGAGTTGACTTTGTTAGGTTGGCACCAAGTTGAAGATTGAAATGCATTTATCGCGGAAAATTGATTGGGCACTGCTACTTCAATCAGAGCTATTCCTGGGAATATTATATTACTAGCCGTCAGGATCGCTTCGCTCGCCATATCCGTTTAGCCAGACGTTTAGTCTGAACCCACGACTGGATCGTCCTAACATATGATAAAAATGCTCAAATGAAAAATGCAGGCGAGCGAAACGAGCCTGACGGCTAGTAAATTATAATAATAATTTCTATTGGACAAAAATCATGAAGTGTAAACATAACCTATTTTTGGACAATTTCTATCAAAATTTGGGAAAGGAACAGTTTTGGGCTTTAAGCCTGTTGTTCATTTCCCAATCATCTATAGTTGAGAATTATATTGTATCTATTAATGTACAAATAAATGAATAATCAAGCATCAACACTCACGCAAGTAACAGTTCGATTTTCAAGGAAGAAACACATAAAGCAACACATAACAGTTCATACTGTGAACTGTATGACAATTGTAGAGTAGTTGTTGAGGTCAATTTCGGTCATTTGCCGTGTGAATAATTGAGTATGTCGTGTCTAGACGACGAAAACTCGCTCATTGAAGGTTTGTGACTGCCCTAGACATACTGACCCTTTGCTCACCAATTGAGGGAAAGGGACTGCAGAAAGTTGAAGGGTATAGGGTGAGTGAAAGGGGACGATAGAGAGTAAGAGAGAGGGAATTTTAGTGATAGAGAGAAAATTACAGTAAGGGTATGGAATGTCGTGACCATTCCAAAACTGCGAACGGGAAAGGGACTGTTGAAAGTGAAAGGGTAGTGAAACATAGGTATGACTGAGGGTGAGAGAGAGAAAAAGAATGAGAGAATAATGTGGAAGGGTGTTATGAAGAGGAATGATAAATTGAGAGATTGATTGATTGAGTACTTTATTTATGTAGATTACAATATATACTGGCTTATACACTTATATACAATACAGCAAAATTATAGATGAATTTACATAGACTAAGACAATAATTATTGAACTGTATATGATATGAAAAAACAATTTTTAATATAATAACTGTAGATAATTATATTGTTATGCATCTACATAAATTGGCGGAGATTTGGACATATCAATGTCCATTCTTCGGAAAGAATATTAAAAATATCCTCCCCACTAACTCTACCAAAACGTTAATTTCATTAATTAAACTAGAGAGAGAGAGAGAGAGTGAGAGTGATGTTAGAGAGATGTGAGACACATGTTAGAGAAAGAGAGAATATTACAGTATAAGGGGATGGAATGTCGTGACCATTCTGTGAAAGAGGAAGGTACTGTAGAAAGTGAAAGGGTAGTGAGAGATAGGAATGACTGTGAGTAAGAGAGAGGGTGTGATAAAGAGGAAGGATAGAGGGAAAGAGATTGAGTGAGAGATCATGTTAGTGATACATAGAATATTACAGTATAAGGAAATAGAATGTGGTGACCATTCCATAACTGTGAAAGAGAAATGGTGTCTGTTGAAAGTGAAAGGGTAGTGAGAGAATGTATGTGGGTAAGAGTGAGAAAGAGGGAATGAGTATGAGGGGGATGCGAGAAAGAGGGTGGAATTCCGTGTGACCTTGATCAGGGGATTGAAAGGGAAAGCAAGGTTTATCTCAATATCACCGTCATTGCTTTCAATTTTCATTACTTGCATTGGGTAATATCTGGAATCACCGTATTTCGAACCAGTTTTCAAGAGTTTCATGTCTTAGATGCCATTGAATATATTTACCTATTAACTATTCGGTTCTATAGATCAGATAATTACGAAAATTTTATATGAGAGACTCATTTGAAAATCTAAACGTAACTGAAATTGAAAATAATAGAGAATCAGAATTGTAACAAAATAGTATCTTAAGTTACAAGGACGGGAAGGGCCTTTTTGCAGGCGAAAATGATGTTTCTAGTCGAGGCGTTAGCCGAGACTAGAATTTCATTCGAGCAGTGCAAAAGATATTCACTTACACCGTTTTTTGTCATAATAATCTAGAATAGAATAATTAAGAAACAGAAAACTACCTGCTTGTGCTGACATTACTACATGCATTCTATAAACATGACCTAGTTCACAAGTTTCGAATCAGAAATTTCTTGATTGTAGTTGACAAAACATTCACCTGGAGCGCTAAAAGGCGGCAGTTCTACTGTTCCAAATTCGGAACTAGGAAACATAGTCGACTGTAAAGAAAACATATGATTTTATCAGTATATAGTATGCTGTGATGAGAATCATATGTTTATTTGTTCTACAATCAGCTGTTTACCGGCTTGATTTCATGGATATAAGATAGCTGGAATTGAATGACTATGATAAAAACTTTTAAAAAACTTCCGTTCATACTGAATATTGATCAGATGATTGAATGAATCATGGATCACGTGAAAAAATTTCAATTTCATGTATGGAATTGTAGCTGAATCAACAAAACTTTGGATTGGTTCAATTCCTATCTCACACTGTATTCGGATATGTAGTGATGAAGATGGAATCGCTACTTTTTCATTGTGATTGGTTGAATTCTCCTATTCACCTTCCATGATTGTCGCCATTACAACCGAATTGCTGCTCTCTCATTGGCTAGATTGTGATTGGTTGAATTCCCTCACTCCCCTCCAACCACTCTCATTGCTGTTCTCGCATTGGTTAGCTTGAGAGAATGTTTTACATCGTAGACTGATAAAGGATAATATTGTTTGTATGTAATAATAATGTTCGTATCTTCGGAAAACTCGATCAAATATGAAACTAATTAAAAAAAATTGCTGATTAATTGTTTTTCAGTCATGTTACGAAAAACTCAAAAATTCTGAAACTAATAAATATTGTTGATTAATTGTTTTTCAGTCATATTAAACGACTTGAACGTTCCACTTGACGCCTAGTAAGTTGTCAAGTTTAGAAAAAGTTAAAAAAGATAGAAGCAGAGTCTAAACAAGCCTTTAGACTGTTAGAAAACTGCTTTCTCCAGTCTAACCATAGAGGGAAGATAGTATAATGCCATAGAGAAACAATAGCGTAAGTAGATATCCCATGGTATGTGGAATTTATGTCACAACTTTTACTGTTATCTCAAGCCGATTACTGTCGATTATTGTCAATTTTTACTGTTTTGTTGGGGTGATAGTGTAGGAACGGCACAATTTGAGAGACTACCAGCGTCACACAGCTGCATGGGAAAGAACTACGTGAACTATCGGCTTGGGATAACAGTAAAATTTGCGACATGAACGCCCTATACCATGGGATATCTACTTATGCTATCGTTTCTCTATGATAATGCTGTCTTATAAAAATATAAATACATTTTAGACTAGCCTAAAAGACTTATTGATGATAATCATTGTTTATAGTGTCATTATTCAGTGGGTGATTAATTGTTTAATTGAATTCCAGTCTCCAATTAACGGACAAAAAATAAACTGAAATACTGCAAAGTCTATTAGCAATTATGGAGATTAGCAAATATAGGAGAACAGAGTTGCCGATCCTCTGCCTCGCCAATTTTTGCCTTTTATATAGAGGAAAGCTTTTACCGATATATCTGATGTAATATTAACTGTTCATTCCTCTTAAAACTATAAATAATATTTTATTCGTCATGAAATATATTTCTCAATGATTGAAACATACATTTTCATAATTGAGATTAAACATTTTGTTGATCAATGATATTTCTACATTTTTGATAAACGATCAGGCAACGTTGCCGAACTGGAAAATGATAGCGCTATCTGCTTTGTCGAATTATAGACAAGGATAGCAAGACCATTGTTAATCAAATACTGCCATTATGACGTGGACCTCACAATAGTCTATAAAGCCACTGAATCCAGTACAATGTTGCTAAAACACGTGACTTCGTGGCATTGATCAAACTTACATAACAACATAACAACCCCTCTTATCTTCTCTCTATTTCTAATAATCGCTCTCTTTCTCTCACTCACTCTCTCTTGCTTACTTTCTCTCTCGTTCACTCACTTTCACTCGCTTGCCTCTCTCTCTCTTCCGTCACTATTTCTATCTATCTCTCTCCCACTCTTTGTCTGTCACTCTCTTATCCACCTTCTCTCCTTCCGCTCTCTCACCTCTCTCTCACTCTCTTCGAAACTTCACCATTTCATGTGAAAACATTACAGTAGTACCTTAACTTTTGCATTTTTCATAATTTTTCTTGCTCAATATTATTGTAGAACTCATTAGTCTAATATGATTCACCATGTCATTTTACCGCTAGTGGTATTTATTTTTAAAGCTAGAAAGTAAGTTGAATTATGTTTTGTTAAACACATGAATAAAGGAATCTGAATCTCTCATCCTCTCTCTCTCTAGAGGGCCGGCTGCGCCCTAACTTCGCCCTCCAGGTTAAAATAAAGGCAGCCTACCTATCTATATTTCACACCTCTCTCCTCCTCTCTCAAGCTGTCTCTCTAACTCTCTCTGTCTTTCATCCCCCACCCAGAATAATAAAAACCAGAATAATACTTTTTTTATTCAAGTAAGTTACAATACATTCTGGTTCATACACGAATCTACAATAAATTACAGTACAACAGCCAATTATGCAGCAAATTTCACATATTATGAAAACTTATTAATTACAATGAAGATTGAATGCAACATTAGAATATTGATAATATAGTATTGTAATATAACTACATAAATCAGCGGTGTTTCAACAATGAATAAATGATAATTTCAATGAATAAATATACACCCCACTATATATTATATGTGTTGGGGTATAAGTAATTAGTTGCTTATTGCGTGTAATAATTACTATTTACAAACTTCATTCACTGATATGGGATTAAAGTTTTTTATAATAAAATTAGTAAAAATGTATAATACAAACAAACAAAATTATGGAATTAGTAAATAAATATTAATGTTCTATTAAGGATAATAATAAGAAAGGTTATTTTTAGAAAAATGAAAAACAGTAAAGAGTGGAATGAAGAATAAATAGTTTCAATATTTACAGTCTAACTAAATTTTCACATTTTCCACTCCAATATCAACCAACCAGGAAAATAAACTTTTCTTGAACCTGTGTCTATTGAATTCTTCCTAATGTAACTTGGTATTGAATTATAAATTTTTGGTCCCAAATATGTGTAGTTTCTTTGCCCAAATGTAGTGTTCATCCTTGGTACTATTGAATACGTGTTTCTCTGCCTTGTTTGATGGTTATGATCTGCCAGTCTTATGTGTTCGTTGTTTCTCCTCATTCGCGTGATGATAGCCTGGATGTAGAGTTGTCTTACACTCAGTACTTTACTGTCCTTGAAAAGAATGTTCGTGGGGAATTGATTCTCCTTGAAGCCTATTATTTTTAGTATTCGTTTTTGAAGTTTATAGAGAGGTTCACATGTGTAAAATTCGTAGCTCCCAGATAATTATGACGTATCTTAAAATTGATTGCACTAAAGAAAAATAAACAGTTTTTAATGTCTCATAGTTGAGGATTTTACGGAGTTGATAGAATTTGTAGAGAAGCTTCCTGATCCGGGTAATTGATAGATTAATGTGCTTGTCCCATTTGAATTTGTTGTCCACTATTGTTCCTAAATATTTTATTTCATTGACTTGTTGAATTGAAGGGCAATCACACGGGTTGTTGGTGTTTCCACAGTGATGCAGGATTATTGAAGAATCCGGTGGTCTCGTCCGTTCTGTCAGAGAAAAGGCTAAAAATTTCGTTTTTGTTGCATTTACTGTAAGCAAATTTTCTCTTAACCATTTATCGACTTTGATCAATTCTTCCTGTGCCAGATTAAAAACTTCCTCCCAGGTGTTTCCTTCAAATAGTATACACGTATCATCAGCAAAAGCTATTACTCTTCCTCTTATCTTAATTGAACATAGCTCATTTGCATATGCCAAATACAGAATTGGCCCAAGAACTGTTCCTTGGGGAATCCCAAACTTCATCGTTCCCTCTGAACTATAAAAACATATATAAGCAAATAATATAGTATTATTGTATGTATTTTTATTGTTAATAAAATACTGCCGTCGATATAAAGCCACTTATCTTCAACATGTGTAAAATTCGTAGTTTAAATTAGACCCTTCATCAACCCTCCCATCACAGCTCTGTAATGGTCTAAAGCCACCAATGGGGGGGAGAGTATGAGACCTGGTAACGCTTCAAGAAACAGTATTTGCTATTTGCTCTTCAAACAAGACCAATAATTGATGAGTCACTTAGTTACTTGGGCTGATCACGTGATCAGATGTCCATCTCAGGCTTGTTTGCATTGTTTCACTTGACCTGACATTTGAGGCTATCAGGTCAGTGGAGGTTTAGGTTGATAGAAGGAAAGATAAAATCGGATAGTTAAGAGGAGGATAAAACATTCTGTATTTGGCAAAGAGCATGATGTCAACAGAATGCCAATAGAGAGGATTCCCTTAAAAATTCTAAACTACCACCCCATAGGAAAGAAAGATCTAGGTAGATCTCGGAGAAGATGGCAATAAAATATGAAATATGGGATAGCCAAACATTTTTTACTTTCCTTGCCCTATTACCATAGGTAAGGAAAGTATTGCTTTCCGAAAAAAATTAAGGTACCCAAATTTTTAAATTTCTATACGTTTCAAGGTCCCCTGAGTCCAAAAAACTGGTTTTTGGGTATTGGTCTGTATGTGTGTGTATGAGTGTATGTGCGTCTGTGTACACGATATCTCATCTCCTAATTAACGGAATGACTTGAAATTTGGAACTTAAGGTCCTTTCACTATAAGGATCCGACACGAACAATTTCGATCAAATGCAATTCAAGATGGCGGCTAAAACGGCGAAAATGTTGTCAAAAACAGGGTTTTTCGTGATTTTCTCGGAAACGGCTCCAACGATTTTGATGAAATTCATACCTAAAATAGTCATCGATAAGCTCTATCAACTGCCTTAAGTCCCATATATGTAAAAATTTTCAGGAGCTTCGCCTCATCAATGCAGATAGATTCCCAATTATCAGGCTTCAGATACAATTAAGAAGAAAAAAATCAAGTGGAATAGATTGAGCATGAAAATCTCTACAATTAATGTTCAGTAACATTTTTACCTAAAATTGAAAATAAGCTTTAAATTCGAGAAAATGTGATTATTCAATTGCAAATCATTGTTGATTCTATTAAATCATTCACTATGAAGAGATAGCAGACCTCATGTGTGTCTCCAGCGTTATTGCCCTGTTACCAGCTGGCTCAAATCTTTGAATAGTAGACTTGAGATGCGCGGGAACACTAGCGTCAGGTGATCAATTTTCATAACGGCAAGGAAAGTTGTGTGAGTGCGCCACACCAGATTTTTTTCATTCGAATTTTAGAAATAGTGTACTCGTACTGTAATAGATTAGATATAATATTCTGTTGTGAGTCGGAACACTGACATTCTGTATTTGGCGAAGTAAGTATTTTTCTTTTGAATGAAAAAGACTAAGAAATTGTCAAAAAACCACTGATTTTCTGATTTAAATCTGTGGTTTTTTGACAATTTCTTAGTCTTTTTCATTCAATATGGATAATTACCACAATATCAACTTCTCAACTACACAAAAAGTAAGTATTTTTCCTACCTTGAACTAGGCTTTTACTCCCGAGAACTTAGTCTACTCTACAACTTAACCTTGAATAAATTATACCAGAGAAAACTGTTATACTACTTACGCTAACGTTTCTCTATGATAATACCAACTCAACATAGAAAAATATTCTTTAAACCAAAGGATACAACAGTATTTCATCCCTTGGGAAAAAAATTATCTTTGAGTAGCCTTATATTAATTGGAATCATATTAATATTGCATTTGCTATTAGAACCCATAATGCTATTATTTTGATTTGGAAATTTACAACGATCATGTTGCTACAATAGTTCGTTCTCAGTAATTACATTACTTTCTCACTCACTCACTCACTGACTGACTGATTCACTCACTCACTCACTCGTAGAACTAAAAATCTACCGGACCAAAAACGTTCAAATTTGGTATGTATGTTCAGTTGGCCCTCTAGAGGTGCACTAAGAACGGATTTGAAAAAAATTCCAAAGATACGCCCAAAATCTGCGTTTTTTAGCGTTTTCTCAGCTTTATCGAGAACAAATGAGCAGAAAATGTTCAAATTTAGTACAGAAGCTCAGCTAGGGTGTAATAATGTTGTGTTAGAAGGAATTTGAAATAACGCCAAAGATACACCCAAAATAAGTTTTTATTGCGTTTTCTCAGTTATTTCATCAAGTAATAGACAGAAAATTTTGAAATTTGGTACTAGGGTCTAAAAATTTTGTGATGAGGTGACTTTAATAAATTCATGAAAGATACGCCCAAAATCAGCGTTTTTCCAACGTTTTTCTCAGCTTTTCTGCGTTTTCTCAGTACTTTGACTTTCTGATGGAATGAAGCATGCTAAAATGGAAAATGCATGCGAGCGAAGCGAGCCCGCTGATCTCAGTTTTGGACGATCCATTCGGGGGTCCAGGGTGCGGAGCGCCCTGGCTAGACGGATATGGCAAGCGAAGCGAGCCTGATTGCTAGTCTACCGTGGTCTTCTCTTCCCACTTCTTTTTGTTCTTCCCTTCTTCTCATTCTTTCTTTTTCATTCTTTCATCATTTCCTTTGAGATCAATCATAATTTCTCATTTAAGAAGGTCTTGAGAAAAATCAATAATT
Organism: Nilaparvata lugens; assembly: GCF_014356525.2. Taxonomy (NCBI): domain Eukaryota; kingdom Metazoa; phylum Arthropoda; class Insecta; order Hemiptera; family Delphacidae; genus Nilaparvata; species Nilaparvata lugens. The sequence continues at coordinate 3,887,328 of NC_052514.1, read as the reverse complement.
ATTTCCTCCTATATTATTATAATAATGGTTATTAGCTTTTAACTCTGTCAATCATTATCCATCTTTCATTTTATCACATTCTTCTCCTATACAGTCCTCTCTTGGAGAGTTATACTGCTGAATAAGTAAAACTTTAAATAATAATTGTATCGCATTCTTTATTATTATTTTACTCCTTCTTTATTGAGTGGAGTTGGATTTTTGTTCGGGTTAAGAATAGACGAACTCAGGAGGATGTCACCAATTTAGGCTGACCTCACCAAACACAATGATTCATTAATGACTTAATTCATCCGAAATTTATGAATGGAAATTAAAAGATTACTCTTCCACTAGTAGTATTTGTGGTTTCCTGAATGGTAGAAGCTAGGCGCCCTTTTCATTCATCTCTTCTCCTTCACCATTCTTTATCTCTTCTCTCTATCACTCTCCTTCTGACCATTCTCTCACCCACCATCCTTCTTCGCTTCGTTCTTCTTCCGCCCCTACATCGTATTCTATTCTTCTTTATATTCTTCAGCTCCGTTTCCTTCCATGTTCTTCGATTGATCCCTATGAGTGATATCTTGTCGAAATTGTTTTTTCGCAACTATTTCTCTTCAATATTTTTCTTCTTCTTCTTCTTCTTCTTCTTCTTCTTCTTTTCTTCTTCTTCTTCTTCTTCTTCTTCTTCTCCTTCTTCTTCTTCTTTTTCTTCTTCTCTTCTTCTTCTCCTTCTTCTTCTTTTTCTTCTTCTTCTTCTTCTTCTTCTTCTTCTTCTTCTTCTTCTTCTTCTTCTTCTTCTTCTTCTTCTTCTTCTTCTTCCTTCTCACACTCTGTCTCTCATTTGATGTTCCTTATTCAACGTCTTTCTTTTGAAGCCAGTGTGGACTCGGCCAGCTATTAAAGTGTCCTGAGAACTGTTATATAGTTGAGTGTTGAGTGTGTTGGCTCTTAAATGCATAATAGCTGGACAGCAGATAGACAATCTTGCAAGACAAAGCTCTGAGTGTCAACTGACGGCTAGAGACAATAGAGATAGAGAGAAAGACATGTTGAGATAGTGTGAGAGAAATACATTGAGAGATATCATTGGATATCCTTATTCATATAGGTTATAAGATTTATTTATTTGTTTTATTTTTACAAGGAAGCACTGAATGGGAGAGGAAAACTAAGGAAACTCCTTGTAATATTTCTCTCCCAAATTTAGATTATAATATCGGGGCACCGAGCTTCAATCGTTATTTATTAATTATTGACTTTTGATAAACCAAACACAATTTTTTTAAATGATTTAGGAAGTACTAACAGGCACAGCCCGAAACTGTTTCTTTCACGAACTTTGATTTATACACTACTAGCCGTCAGGCTCGCTTCGCTCGCCATATCCGTCTAGCTCCCTGGCTCCGCCCCCTGGACCCCCGACTGGATCGTCCAAGAATGAGATCAGCAGGCTCGCTTCACTCGCGTGCATTTTTTATTTGAGCATTTTTATTATATGTTAGGACAATCCAGTCGGGGGTCCAGACTAGGCGTCTGGTCAAACGGATATGGCGAGCGAAGCGAACCTGACGGCTAGTAATATAATATTCCCAGGATTGAAGTAGCAGTGCCCAATCAATTTTTCCGCGATAAATGCATTCAAATCTTCAACTTGGTGCCAACCCAACAAAGTCAACTTAACTTAATGCCAACCTGACAAAATTAATTTAATTTGTTAACTATTAATTTAGTTGCCAGTTAACAACTGTTTCGAAGAGGTACTCTATCTAGATTATAGTTCTATAGTAACATATGATATGGAAATTTCAATTATAATTAAGAGATTGGGAGAAGAAGAATATACATGCTAAAAGACGAACAACCCTTAAAAACAACCCTTAGAGTTAAAATATTGCCAAAAGATTTCTTAGTGCGCCTATAAAGGGCCAACTGAACATACCTACCAAATTTGAACGTTTTTGGTCCGGTAGATTTTTAGTTATGCGAGTGAGTGAGTGAGTGAGTGAGTCAGTCAGTCAGTCAGTCAGTCAGTCAGTAAGTGAGTGCCATTTCGCTTTTATATATATAGATAAATAGTCCAGGAAGTAGGTTATGTTCCATACACTTGAATTGGGGTTCAATTTTCTGTTCAAACATTTGAAAACAAAAAAATTATAATTTAGATTATATACAAACCAAATTAAATAACAAGATAACACTCACTAACCAATTGAAATTGTCAAATAATGATCAACTTTGAAATTTATGATATACTCTAGTTTAGGAGGATTATCATATCATGTCAACAAATCAGATTATGTTGATCAAATCGATTAAATTGTCTAGCTAGATAAAATTTCTCGCTGATTGATTATGATTACACAGCTGGAAAAAGTTCTGTCTCTCTCCCACACAGGCACACGCATCTTCTGTTATCGAGAGACAAAGAAATTATCATCTGTTTTCCAAGGTTGAATTATCCTTTTAATGTCTTTCAGCGAGTTTTCCCAGGGATGAGACATAGTGCAATCGAATTTTGATATCATAAACCTACTACATTCCAAATTTCGTGAAAATCGTTGATGCCGTTTTCGAGATCCGTTGAACATAAATACCCATATAACCAAGTAACCAGATATAAAAATATAAACAGATATACAGAAATTGCTCACTTAATATAATAGGATATTAAATACGATGGCTCATACTTTAAAATATAAGGAGAGGTATAGCTTACTCATATAGTATAGACTTAACCTATTTCGAACTATGTGTTATCTAAATTTGGGAGAGGAATATCACAAGGTTACCAAATTTTTCCTCTCCCTATGATTTTGATAATGTACTTATTGTATAAATGGATGAATAAATGAATAGTGAGGTCTACCTTTTACAATGACAGTATTTGATTAACATTGGTGTTGGTTTCCTTATGTATCATTCTAAAAAGAAGATAGCGATATCCTTATCTGGCTCCGCAACGTTTCTACATCGTTTCTAATATATGATTAAAAGACAAAGAATATTCAATCACAATAATTATGATAATTTTTTGTTTAATCATTAAAAAATATAAAGAAAAGAAGAAGAAGAAGAAGAAGAAGAAGAAGAAGAAGAAGAAGAAGAAGAAGAAGAAGAAGAAGAAGAAGAAGAAGAAGAAAGAAGAAGAAGAAGAAGAAGAAGTTGAAGAAGAACAAGAAGAGAACAAGGAGTAGAAGAAGAAGAATAACAACAAAAAGAAAAACAAGAAGAAAAATTAGGAAAAAGATGAAGACGAAAATGAACAGGACAGAAAACAAATCAGTTTAGGAGTTGTAATGACTCACTCGTGCCGAATACGGAAATGAGTTTTGGTTTTTAATTATTTTCGAATTAATTCTGGAGACACGTTCAATTTCCTCGCTTATTACCGGAAGGGGTGTCTTGCTAGGCTAGGGGTGGGCCCAGGGGGGTGATTTAGGGCTGAATTATTTTCTTGTCACAAGCCACGTGGAGGCTGAAGGAATAATTGTGATCTGCCGGAATTTGAGGTCATTTAAGCTGGGTTTACACCAAAGTTATGACAACAAACTTATTTGATAGCAAAATGTTAATAACTTAATCCTTATAGATTCTATTAGATTGAACGGAACTTGACAAACACTTTTGTTCATCATGTGTTTGATAAGTTATGTTCAATCTAATAGAATCTATCCTATTATATTAAGCGAGCAATATTTGTACATCTGATTATATTTTGGTATATTATCTGGTTATCTGGTTATATGTTTCAACGGATCTCGAAAACGGCTCTAACGATTTTCATGAAATTTGGAACATAGTAGGTTTATGATACAAAAATTCGATTGCACTATGTTTCATCCCTGGGAAAACTCGCTGAACGACATTAAAAAGATAATTCATCCTTGAAAAACAGATGATAATTTTTTTGTCGTCTCTATAACGGAAGATGCGTGTGCCTGTGTGGGAGAGAGACAGAATTATTTCCAGCTGTGTAATCATAATCAATCAGCGAGAAATTTTATCTAGCTAGAAATTTCAATACACTTAATCAACATAATCTGATTTGTTGACATGACATGATAATCCTCCTAAACTAGAGTATATCATAATTTTCAAAGTTGATCATTATTTGACAATTTTAAGTGATTAGTGAGCGTTATTTTGTTATTCAATTTGGTTTGTTTATAATCAAAATTAGAACTTTTATGTTTTCAAATTTTTGAACAGAAAATTGAACTTGAATTCAAGTGTATGGAACATAACCTACTTCCTGGACTATTTGTAGTGTATAAATCAAAATTCGGGGAAGAAACAGTTATGGGCTGTGCCTGTTAGTACTTCCCTAATCATATTAAAGAATGTGTTCGTTTTATCTAAAGTCAATAAATAAATAACGAGGGAAGCTCGATGCCCCGATATTTAAAATAATGTTAATAACTTAATCCTTATAGATTCTATTAGATTGAACGGACAAATTTTGACAAACACATATGTTCATCATGTGTATGATAAGATATGTTTATTCTAATATAATCTATAAGGATTAAGTTAATAATATTTTGTTTAACTTTGGTGTAAACGCAGCTTTAGAGAATTTGAAGGTCCTTACATGCTTCAATGTTGTTTTCCATCACGAACTGCTTATTATTAAATCACTTTTTGCTTTTAGAAAAAACGACTTGCAGTCAGATATTTTACAATAAATGAATAAATCTCTCACTGGACAACGAGATCTTTCGGCAGTTCCGCCATCTTCTTGGTTGACAGCCAAAAGATCTCGAAAGATCTCGTTGTCCAGGGAGTGATTTATTAATTTATTGTTAAATATCTGACTGCTAGTAGTTTTTTCTAAAAGCAAAAAGTCCTTACATGTTTAAGACGATTCTCTCTCTTATATTATTGAAGACTATATCAATGATATTCCGTATGACATAATATCATAACATCAAGGAAGGCATTACGTATGACCTAATATTAAGCAATATATCAATGGTTGGTGCCTAAATTCATGGGAGAATTGGTGATGAGGGCCTAAACGTCAGTCAGCTGTGTTAATGTTATAACAACACTGCGTAAGGTAATCACGGCTATGTGCTATATTATGCTATGTTACACACAGCTGGTCCATGTCTCTCAATCATCTCACATGTTTGTCACTCTCATTCCCTCTCTGTCGCTCCCTTGTCACCTCCATATCACTCTCGCACTCTCTCAATCAGCACACGTGTTTGTCGTCTCTCTCATTTCTTCCCTGTCGCTCCCTTGTCACCTCCATATCACTTTCTCACTCTCTCAATCATCACACGTGTTTGTCGTCTCTCATTACCTCTCTGTTGCTCCCTTGTTACCTCTATATCATTCTCTCACACACTCACCCTGTATTACTCTCTGTTCTACATTGCTATCTTCTTCTCTCCCCCACAATGTCACATACTCCTCTCTCTTTTTCTACGCTGCTATACATCTCCCTCTCTGTTGAATATTCCCTTACATCATTACCTGTATTACATTTTTACATATCACATAATGTATTACATATCTAATTCCTACATGATTATATATCTCCTATGTCTCCTCTCACCTATATTTCACTCTCTTTCTCTACTGTCTCTTCTCTTTTTTCCTGGCTATGTAAGATGTATTTCATAAATAACAAATAGTATTTGTATTTCAAAATATCATCTATATTATGGCTGATGATGATTATGAATCATCATCATGATCTTATACACTCCAATGGTATCTAATTCCTACATGATTATATATCTCCTATGTCTCCTCTCACCTATATTTCACTCTCTTTCTCTACTGTTTCCTCTCTTTTTTCCTGGCTATGTAAGATGTATTTCATAAATATCAAATAGTATTTGTATTTCAAAATATCATCTATATTATGGCTGCTCTCATGATCTTATACACTCCAATGGTGACATTAATTTCAGCTGGTTTTTGAAATTGTCCAGTATTTTAACTTTCCGTTATTCGATTTTATCATTTGAAATCATCATCACATTTCGGATAATATCAATATTTAGCCATTTAAAAGCAAAAACCTGACCTCATTAACATTTCATTCACATTCGAAATATAAGTCAACAGAGTCTTTCAGGTTATGTTCATTTAATTTTATTTGGAAGACAATTTTAAAGATGAATTGGATGTAGAGAAGAAGGTAGGAAGATTCCAAATGATTTGTGGAAGTATCAGTAGGACATTGGGAAAGAAAGCTACCACAAGCACGATAATGAAATTTTATAAGACAATGGCAGCTCCACTACTACTCTATGGTAGTGAATCGTGGGTAACATCAAAGCCACTTGAGAGTAAAGTGCAGGCAGCTGAGATGAGATTTCTTCGCAGAACTAAGGGCTGTGACAGAAGAGATCACATCAGGAATGAGGATATACGGAAAGAGCTGAATATCTTCTGCCTGAATGAGAGAGTTGCATCTTATCGTCAGCAATGGAAAGAGCATGTGGAACGAATGTCAGCTGATAGGCTTCCTCAAAGAATTTTCAAGTATAAACCGGTAGGCAAAAGAGACATAGGCAGGCCACGAAAAAGATGGCAATGATCATTATATTTATTATAAAATGAAAACAGTAGATTGTAGTGATGCTTATGATGATATTACATTAGATTATATTGGTGTTATTAATTTATAGATTTTATTTATTATTATTTTTTATTCTAATTACAAGCTGAATGTGAGTCGGAACAGGCAATAGCCTAATCCCTGATTGAAAGAAGAAGAAGAAGAAGAAGAAGAAGAAGAAGAAGAAGAAGACAATTCGAAATCTGGCAGATCTAATGTGTATGATTTTAGTTTATGTCTTACATAGCTATGGGTAGAGTTATGTGTGGACTCTGCAACCGGGTAAGGAACTCCCGATCCAATACCTCCTACTATTTATGGTAGAGGGAAGATCTCAGTATATTATCAAGTATACCTATTTGATTAAGGTGATGTAGCAGTCTCTTTAGAAGCAGTAAAGTTGTTCAATAGGAATGTGAAAGTTAAAATAGTAAAAAGTTTCATTGTAACTTTCAATTACACCTCCCTCTCCATTCAGTCATGAATTCCACTCCTTCATCTATTCATTCATGAATTCCACCATATCAATGTCACAATTAGTCGCACATGTTACAAAATTCTACAAATCTTTTACTATTTGTGAGCTAGCTGAACAACCCACATTTCTACTTCTTCCATCCCTATGTCCCACATAAGCTGAGGTATGTCAATATTCAATAAACCATCAATAGAATACTGACAAGAACACAACAGATCCCGCTAAATTGACAGGTTGATCTTATCTTCACACTTCATCATTCCTAGCTTGAGGAAACCTTCAAGCTCTGCAGTTGTAAAATCTATTAATACAACGAGATATCCGAATATTTTCACGAGCCTGTCAATCTTTTCAACTAAGATAAAATCTTTAGGATGTTGAACATCACACCTCGGATTTCCAAATATTGGAAAATTCGAGAAAATCGGAAAATTTCGCCACGTTTTCCACTATTTGTAATTCATTTTTGACAGGAATCGAAGATACATTTTCCTTTCCAACTGTCATGTAGTGTGTTTTGAGGTTGAACAGACCTATCGAGGTTTATTTATGGGGTCGGAAAGCCGGATGCCTAATTGAATTCGGATGTTAAACTCTGAAATATTTGGGATGTCTTTCAACTTGATGTGTCTTCTACATTGGATAGTTGAGGATTTATGAATATTTATTGGGAGACTGAAGTGCTATTTCCATCTATAAACTTGGCGAAGTATTAATTTAGTGTCATAGAAGTTCTCCATTGATGGATTTTGATATCGTTCTTATACACTCGTAAATACCATAGAGAAACAATAGCATAAGCAGATATCCCATTGTATAGGGAGTTTATGTAGCAACTTTTACTGTTATCTCAGGCCGATTACCGTTGATTATTGTCAATTTTTACTGTTTTGTTGGGGTGAGAGTGTATGAAGGGCACAATATGAGAGACTACCAGTGTCACACAGCTTCACGGGAAAGAATTACATGAACTATCGGCTTGAGATAACAGTAAAAGTTGCGACATAAACGGCCTATACCATGGGATATCTGCTTATGCTTTTGTTTCTCTATGCAAATACTCACTAAACGCCAAGATTCAAGTCATAGTGACGGTTGCACAAAAGCCGGTTAAATTTTAATCGTGATTAAATCCACGAGAACCAATCAGAGAAGCCTTCTTATCAAAAAGGCCTTCTCTAATTGATTCTCGTGAAATTAATCATGGTAAAAATTTTACCGGCTTTTGTGCAACCGAGCCATAGAATAGCAAAAACGTGAAGTTTTTATCATTTTGTCTATAAAGTAAAGTTTACATCAAAACTAATTTTCTTGGCCTGTTTAGTGGTCATCCTGTTGATTCTGTTTTTAAATATAAATCTTTGAAATTGAGAATCATTCATACTCTGTATTTCAACTATTGAAATCAAGAAGAAGAGAGATTTTGAAGGTCTGTTAATAGCTTTTGTTTTTGAAAAGATATCTTCGAAATTTGAGTTTCATTTATGTTATATTTTGAAACTATAAGAATCAGGAAGATGAGAGGTTTTGAAGTTTTCCCATATATTGTTCTCTATTAACAATCATTACCCATACTGTATATAAAAGCGAAATGGCACTCATTCACTGATTGACTGACTGACTGACTCACTCACTCGCAGAACTAAAAATCTACCGGACCAAAAACGTTCAAATTTGGTAGGTATGTCCAGTTGGCCCTTTAGAGGCGCACTAAGAAATCTTTTGGCAATATTTTAACTCTAAGGGTGGTTTTTAAGGGTTTAAAGTTCGTCTTTTAGCATGTATATTCTTCTTATTCTCCTAATTATAATATTGAAAAAAGTCCATACCATACCATAGAACTATAATCTAGAGAGAGTACCTCTTCGAAACAGTTGTTAACTGGTAACTAAATTAATAATTTTGCCAGGTTGACATTAAGTTGAGTTGATTTTGTTAGGTTGGCACCAAGTTGAAGATTGAAATGCATTTATCGCTGAAAAATTGATTGGGCACTGCTACTTCAATCAGAGCTATTCCTGGGAATATTATATTACTAGCCGTCATGCTCGCTTCGCTCGCCATACCCGTTTAGCCAGACGTTTAGTCTGGACCTCCGACTGGATCGTCCTACAAATGAAAAATGCAGGCGAGCGAAGCGAGCCTGCTGATCTCACTCTTGGACGACCCAGTCGGGGGTCCAGGGGGCGGAGCCCCCTGGCTTGACGTATATGGCGAGCGAAGCGAGCCTGACGGCTAGTACTGTATATATTTGATATGAAAAAGTAATAAAAATGGGATAGTAAATTAAATTCTCATATATTAGATATTAATGTAATATATCACATTATTTGGAGCTCCGATCAGAATCATGTTACTCGAATTTCAATTATTCACGTTTAAGGAGATTGATTTCGAACGAACTTTCAAATGAACGGATGAAATAGAATAGATTCTCTCCTATAACTATCAGAATTAATCGTAGAAAAGGCACCGATAATATTTAAATAAAATGCCGATAGTTGAAACTGAATCTCAGGATATCCTCAAATCGGACATATTATCCAAATTTGCACCTGTTAACTGTTCAAACTGAGCCGACAGTGAATTGACATGTTGTGTATAATGCGTTGTGTCAACAATTTACATTTAGCAGGTATGCGTTTGATGTAAATCAGGTACAGAGAGGCACCCTCTTCCCCCTATAGCCCCCAAACATAACTGAGGCTTACCCTCCCCCTTCCACAATTACCCCTCACTCACAGCCATAACTGACAGATGACCTTGCAATGTAAACACTAAACAGTTGCTCTCTCTCCCACGGGTCACCTATCACATTGAATGCTCTAGTTTGACACATTGACCTCCCTCCTCAATTCCTGTTCCTGAAATTTACTCCTCCTCATCCATCTCCTCCTCCTCCTCCTCCTCCTTCTTCTTCTTTTTGTTTCTTCTTTGTTCTTCTCCTCCTCCTACTTTTTGTCCTCCATCTCCTTCTTTTTCTCCTCCTTCTCCACCTCCTGCTTTTCCCCTCAACCATTACCTCGCCATCACATCTTCCTCGATTTCTTATGAATTTCCAGAATTCTGCGGTTCTCACTCTATGAATTCTCGATTACATGAACGTTCCAATGTTTCCGACAAATATACATTGGAATGCATAATAAGTGTATAAGGAGGAATCCAAGTAAATTTTTAAGCCATACTGAGGTCCACAAAGTGGAGGAAGATAGGATAACAGCGTTATCGATTATCTGCCTTGCCACTGCCTTCTATATGCCACTGTTCTTCTTTTTCTTCTATATGCCGGCTCCGCGACGGAGATTGGCGATCATCAATGCAATTTGGACTCTATTGACTGCAGCTCGGAACAGAGATGTTGAGTCAATGTTGAACCACTCTCTCAGGTTCTTTAACCAGGATGTTTTCCTTCTTCCAAGCCCGGCGTCTTCCTTCAATCTTGCCCTCCATTATCAACTGCAGGAATCTGTACTTCTCATTGCGCATCACATGTCTAAAATACTGAAGCTTATAACTCTTAATACAGTAAACAACCTCCACTGTAGTCCCAATGATAGTTGTTACCGCTATATTATTATGATGTAATATTAACTGTTTATTCTTGATTAAAATAATAAATTGTATGTTATTCGTCCATAATCTATATTTATCAATGATTAAATAATATATTTTCGTAATTGAGGTTGAATATTTTGTTAATTTATTATTTTACTACATTGTTAAAAACGATCTGGCAGCGTTTCGGAGCTAGAGAAGGATAGCGCAATCTGCTTTATCGAATGATAGACAATGATAGCAACACCAATTGTAATCAAATACTGCAATTATAACGTGGACCTCACCATATAGTAAGTGAGATAACAGCATGAGAAAGAGGTTGACAGTTGTATTCCATAAATAGAATGTGTCTCATCTGTATGCAAGTGTGATAGAAAATTATCGGGCCGAGTGGCTGCGCACTGATTTACATCAATCAGGACAATTTGACAAGAATAGCGCATGCGTACAAGTCACTGTGATCAGTCAGAGACGTAGTACGTTGTCTAAAGTCACTTTGCACTGTTGCTTGTCTAATACCACTGGTTCTCTATTAGTTCTATTCACCATTAAGAATATCATGATATGCAGCTTTCAATTCTAAATTTTCGATAATGCCTTGTATTAAGTAATAATAAAAGTAAAGGACTTTAAAAGATCGTATATTGTAATAAACTGTGTTCTTCTTAAATGTCAAAATTGATGCCTTATAATGGCACTAGACTAATCTTACCAATAATAAGCTACACCTGAATCTATAAATAATCCTTATTCTCTGTGATATGATTGGCTGCTTCATTATCAGTTCCCATTAAGAACTAATAATGAGATTGGTGTTTCCCTTACAACAATATACCATTTATATAATATAATAAAGGAAAGAATTGGCTTATATAAGTACGGGGAAGAAAATTAACTAATGATGCATCATAACGTCTGAACTACTCAAATTATTATCTTGAAATTTTGCATATAGATTCTTAATTTACCGAGGTTGGTTATAGGCCTATTTTGATTCCTCTAGATTTCAGTAGGTCAAGTTTTCAGTAAGATCCTTGCCTAGCACGGGCCGTTATCTGCTGGTCTCTAAAATATTTGTTGCTATCCAAGAGTTCATTACAAATATCTGAAGCATTAATATGAAAACCAAAGTATTATTAGCTTATTACAGTTGTACTCAATTGTATTTGGAGGTAAAACCATAGAGAAACAATAGCGTAAGTAGATATCCCATGGTATAGGGAGTTTATGTCGCAACTGTTACTGTTATCTCAAGCCGATTATTGTCGATTTTTACTGTTTTAACCGGGTAAGAGTGTTTGAATGGCACAATATGAGAGACTACCAGCGTCATAAAGCTTCACGGGAAAGAACTACGTGGACTATCGGCTTGAGATAACAGTAAAAGTTGCGACATAAACGCCCTATACCATGGGATATCTATTTATGTTATTGTTTCTCTATGGTAAAACATAGCCTGTTTCTAGTTTTCATTTTATTCAAATCTGGGATAGAAATAGCACAAGATTAGAATAATAATTTATCTCTCCTAAAAAGAGTGTTAACATAAAAATGAGGAATTAGCAATGAAGAATAGCATTCTGCTATACTATAGTGAGGTCCACGTTATAATGGCAGTGGAGAAAGATAGCAGAACAACGTTGCCGATCCTCTCTCTTGTCAATCAATACCTTCTATAGACGGTAGCTGATACAGGTTTATTGTTGTAATGTTAACAGCTCATTTTCGTTTCAAATAATCAATGATATTTTATTAAGCAAGAAATTATATTTTTCATAAATTAGTTTCATAATTAATTTTCATCATTAAGATGAAATATTTTGTTAATTAGTTATCAATTCTACATTATTGAAAGAATAAGACTTTGATATTGTCAATACCACTTTTATTTATTCGAAAATCAATTCATAATTCAGTACCAGGTTTCATGGTAAAACCTACCACATCTTCAGCTGAACTAATAAGTTGGAGTTCCTCCAATAACAAAAAACTTATTAATTCAGCTGAATATGTGGTAGGTTTTACCATGAAACCTGGTACTGAATTATGAATTAATTTTCGAAAAAATAAAAGTGGTATTGACAATATCAAAGTCTTATTCTTTCAATTATGGAGAAATATCACAACATCTCAGAAATACCATACAATCAAATTATTCAATTCTACATTGTTGAAAGACGATCTGGCAACAGAGTAAAGCGAGAAAGAGATAGCGCCATCCGCTTTGTTGAATGATAGACAAGTATAGCAATACCATTGCTAATTAAACACTGTCTTTATAACGTGGACCTAACTGTAGTTTAAATATCTTGATTCAAAGATTTTTCTCCAAAACCGTGACTCGTTGATTGCTTTCTATTGAAATAATTTCAATAGAAATCGAGTCGATTGTTATTTCTCCATAAATTGTGTAAACGTTTTCATTGACATCTTCTCTTAATTGTAAACTGACTTTCCATTGATAAACACTTCATGAATGAAAACCCGATTTGTTACAAGAAAGCTTTTCTCCAGTCAGCATTACTCATGAACTACAAACATCAATGCGACCCATTCTACGAATACTGACAATTTCCAGTGAATCTAAACCACGTGGGTTTGTTTGGGTGCAAGCCTTGTGGCTGTTGAAAGCTCAAAGCTGAAAGCAGTGGTACACACAGCAAAGCACCGGTGCTTTATCCAAGCACCAAAAGTGTTGCAGGGTTTAAGGGGTTAACCACCGCCGCAGGAGGGGTAAACCATGGCAGGGGGTGGGGGTAAACAAGGTAGGGAGGGTTTGTTGTGGGTGCACACACTTACAAATACATGTACACTCACACACACTAGCAGGCAAATGTCAAGTTCATTCCTTACGCATGCGTAGAAGATACAAAACAAACCCCTTTTGCAGGGTGCAGGGCGCATGTCGAGTTGTAGGGACCCTGTCTCATCCCCCTAGGGAATCCTGTATCAATGATACATGCTAGTGAATGTAAGCGTGTTGGGAGAGAGGTAGTGGGGTTGAGAGTTTGACGAAATTTGTTTGTGATGTTCCAAGGAATTTATTTATTTCATTTGAAAATTAGAACAATGATCGGGAGAGAAACAACAGGATTAATCCAAAACTATTCCTTTCCCGAATTAGGATAGATGATGAGTAAATATATTATATATACAGAGTGATTCTTTATTAGGAGTTATTAGTTCTCTCCTCATAAAACAGCAAATTTATGTGGTGTAATGTACTACATAAGAATACATTTCATTCAACTTTACAAATTCAGTTTAAACAGCTTACATAATTCTTTTCAGAATTAAATTCTCTACAATTTTTATTGCGAAAAAAAATGTTTTTTCTGGTCATTAAAGAAAGTTATTGGGCATCAAACGTCTGTGTTTTTCTACTTAGATTTTTTGCATATTTCAACTTTTTTCTCAAAAACTACTCACACTACAGGTTCCAGACTAGTTTTATTCAATTTTTCAGATATTTTTCCAAATGAATCCAGCATAAGTTTTTCAAAAACTAGTCCTCAAACAATTCAGCATCGGTGTATTTCACCAGAGGAACTGAATTCCGGGCGAAAACTTTCACCTGTATAGCTCGCTAATGAAGCGTTTATTTATAAGAATTTATTTTCTTATTTTTACCTCTACTATCACGCATTAAATTATTTTACCATTAATGATTAATCATTAGTATTAAATGATTCTATAAATGATGATATGTGTGAGTGAATTCATAGATAGAATCCATGTCTTGTACATAAAATACTTTACCTGTATTCTGTATGCATCAATCTACTTCATAGCCAAAGTTTTTTCAATTATTAGGTTGTAGGAAGAGCAAGAAAAATTCAAAACTTTTATCATACAAATAGATTTTTGATGATAGTATACTAATATATTAATAGTATGTAAGAGTATGGAGTACTGTATCATGAGAACAAGAATACACAACTCAGATAACAATTTTTTGTTTATATTGGAACAATCAGGAACGACGTTTGGTATTTCTGAAAACTTTCATTCACATAAAAAATGCATAAGAACAGTTCCAGGCAATAATTAAACTGAACAACAGTTTGTTTTACATTCGGACAGCAGCTGAATGTTGGAAATTATGCCTAGCAGAATTACTGAACCGAAACAATGCAAGACAGCTGTTATCCAGACGTCAATGTAGATGTGATCTATACTACAGCAGAAATAATTATATTTTCTCTGTTGCTTTTATACGTTTTCATTCCGGTGAAGCAATGAAGAATTGTTTAAACTGTATAGTATAACCGAAACATTTGTTGTTCAAAAATTAGAACGTAGATCCAATTTATAAGAGAGAATCCAAGTAAATTTATGAGCCATACTGAGGTCCACATCATTCTGGTAAAGGAGAAATATAGTAGAACAGCGTTGCCGATTCTCTGCCTTGTCACTGCCTTCTATAGAGGATAGCTGATACCGGTTTCATGTAATATTAACTGTTCATTCTTGTTAAAAATAATCAATCATGTTTCATGCAACAATAAAATATATCTTTCAATGATCAAATAATGAATTTTTAAAACTGAGATTAATTATTTTGATGATTAATTTATATTTCTACATTGTTACAACACGATCTGACAATGTTGCGGAGATAGAAAAGGATACCGATATTTGCTTTGCCGAATGATAGACAAGGATTGTGCTACACCAATCAAATACTGCTATTATAACGTTGACCACACCATGGTTATAGTTTAGTCTGTAGATAATTTTTTTTGTATGGTAAAAGTTGAAAACTCTCAAAGGTAAGATCAAAGTATTGTTAAAATACTGTTACAAATTAAGCAACAATAATCTTTGGGTGCAATGTGATTCACTATGTTTGTTTTTGATCGAACTTTTCTTCTATTAGTGGAAAGTGTAGAATATGTTTCCATTGTAATAAATTTGAATTTGAATTTCCTAGCAATAAACAAGAATAGTTTTATTTTGTCTTGAATAACGACGAGAAATGATGTTCCTTTTTATTGTTTTCAACTTGACAAAGTTCTTGCAAAGTTCTGTACATTTTTATTCCATCGTGAAAGTTATATTAGGAGATTTTTTACCAAGTACTACTTCATTTATGTCTGTAATTATAACGACATTGCATTTTGTCTACTTGATTTGTAGTTTATGACGAATAAATTAAATTTGAACTATGGATTCATTTAAAAATCACGAGGCTTTTGTATATGTTTGAATTTTTCAAGAGTGGATCTTCAGATGAAGGTGTCAGTGGTGACAAAAATAAAGAGTCAATTCAGTTAAGAATATTTCAATTTCATTTTTTATTTACATTTTTCGTTCCAATATTCCCATTAGACCCAAATGTGTGATCTGAATTTGTGATATTCACTTGACTATAAAGAGATTTAACAAAAATGAACACTACTTAATATTATATCAGATATACCGGTATCAGCTATCCTCTATAGAAGGCAGTGGCAAGGCAGAGAATCGGCAACATTTTTCTCCATTCTTTCTCCACTGCCATTATATCGTGAACCTCACTATAGAGTGTACGTGGCACTTTTATAAAATACCTTAGATTGGTGGTTAGTGGCTGTTATATCATTGCATTGCGCGGTTGAAGGAGGTATTAGTTCAAAGCCTGTCCGCTAGGCTGCAGCACATTCCAGGAGCGCTATGGATTGATAAAGAATGTTCTGTATAGTGCTGCACCCTGGCGGTAGAACTCAGAACTAGGTGAAGCAGATAAGGTTGTCTTATCACAGGCTAAATACAGAATCAGTACCTCCCAACTTTATCAACAACAATGTTTCTTCATAATTCTATAAATCATAAATCATCTTCCTCTTTTTCTTCTTCCTCCTCATCTTCTGCCTCTTCTCATCCTTCTCTTCTCCTTCTTTTTCTTCCTCTTCATCCTCTCATATTCTTCTACTTGATAATTCTCTTCCACATCTCCCTCTTCTCCTCCTCACTCCTCTTCCACTTCTTCTTCATCCTTCTCATCCTCATCATCCTCCTCCTCATCTTCTTCTTCTTTTTCTTCTTCTTCCTTCTTCTTCTTCTTCTTCTTCTTCTTCTCTTCTTCTTCTTCTTCCTCCTCCTCTTCTCATCCTTCTCCTTCTTCTTCTACTTCATCATCATCTTCCTCTTATCATCATCTTTTTCCTCTTCTCATCCTTATTCTTCCTCCTCTCATCCTTCTCCTTCTTCTACTTGATCATCATCTTCCACATCTCCCTCTTCTCCTCCTTCCACCTCTTCCTCTTTTTCTTCTTCTTCCTCCTTTTCTTCTTCTTCTTCCTCCTCATATTCCTCTGCTCCTCCTTCCTCCTCTTCCTCTTTTTCTTCTTCTTCCTCTACTTCTTCTTCCTCCTCATATTCCTCTGCTCCTCCTTCTTCTTCCTTTTCTTCCTCTGCCTCTTTTCCCTTCTCTCCTCCTCTTCCTCTTCATCCTTCTCTTCCTCCCCCACCACCTCTTTGTTTCGCACCCATTGCCACTTACTCTTTCTCTTCCTTTTGACGTACATCTCTCTCACCCCTTTCACCAGTTGTCTGTGTAGTGTAAAGAGAAAAACAGCCGTGTGAAAGAATAATGATGAGTAAGGGTGGAAAAAGGAAAACCCACCAGCCAAACATTTTCCGCCTGGGGAAAACCTCCGAAACGTGAGTGTTGTCATGTCAGGGTCGGGTCGGGAAAAGCTCTGAGTCAAGTGGAAAATTCGGTGGAAAGCTTTTGCGCAATTTCACTAAACGGCTGGCATTGCAGCTTTCTTTAATACTCATGTTTCATCACTGTAGTATTTTCTTATGTGTATCTTGTTAGCTTGTTAGTTTTGGATGAAGAATTCACAAAAATCTCATCATATCTCCATGTTATATCTTATAGAATTTATTTATTCATTCATTTATCTGGAAATATACATATTTGAAGGCACTTTATATTTCCACTTCTATATTATGATGGATGATGCTTATTCCTTAAAAAAACTTTCCTCATCGCATGATTTAACTTTTGGGAAGATCGATATCACTTGGTGTTAAATCTGCGAAATACGTCAATCTAAAAAAAAACAAACAATTCAAACTTATAACAGCTATGCTTAGCTATTAAGGATGAAAACATAGTGGGGGGCGAAGTTATATAATGAATGATATTTTTTAATATAATCCATGTATTCAAATGATACCATAGAGAAACAATAGCATAAGTAGATATCGCATGGTATAGGCGTTTATGTCGCAACTTTTACTGTTATCTCAAGCCGATAGTCCACGTAGTTCTTTCCTGTGAAGCTTTATGACGCTGGTAGTCTCTCATATTGTGCCGTTCATACACTCTCACCCGGTCAAAACAGTGAAAATCGACCATAATCGACAGTAATCGGCTTGGGATAACAGTAAAAGTTGCGACATAAACGTCCTATACCATGGGATATCTTCTTACGCTATTGTTTCTCTATGATGATACCTCACACATTGGAGTTGTATGTTTTTACTCATTTTTATATTCAATTTGTATACATCATAATAATTTTTATGCATCATATCCATCTCTCTCAATCTTGAAGCTACTACACTTTGTGGCTTCACTATGTTTTCTCCCTTAATAGCCTTAAGTGAATTGCAGAAAGAGATGCAAATGCTTTCTGGTGAATTGAATATTATTTCTTCCTTCCACAAATCCATTACAAGATAATTATCTATCATTTATTTTTTAACAAATCACTCTGATGTAATAAAATTAGTACATTGTTAGATAAAATACTAAGGCAATTTTTGTGTTACTTTCTCTTCCAAATGTAGGTAATGACACAGTTGAAACAATCAATTAAAATATAATTATTAAATTTTTCTTCTCCTTTTTGTTGCAGCACCTTCTGTACCTGAACCATGGAGATTTTCCAAGAGCAGAAAGAGGGAGAGGGAGAGGAAAAGGAAGCCGAGGGGGAGGAGTCAGTAGAAATGTGAGTAACTCAAAAATCTTCCATCTTTGTTTATCTTGTATTACTAGAAAAATCTACTAGACAATTGAGACTGGCATAAGCTTTAAGGCTGATTCATCTTGTATTTGTATTTTCGATGATTATTCGAACTGATTTTTTTATTCAATTTGGTAAAGGTTTGAGTAAAGGATCGATTTATTACATCGATCACATATGAAAACTTCGCTCCATAATGGATCCCAAATCAATTATTGTTTTCAATTCATTTCAATACAATTCGATTCATCTACCGCACATTTGATTGCTTGACTCAGTTTTCGGTGATGTTGATTGATTGATTGATTGATTGATTGATTGAGTACTTTATTTATGTAGATTACAATATATACTGGCTTATACACTTATATACAATAGCTTACAATACAGCAAAGTTATAGATGAATTTACATAATATAGACTAAGAATATAACTATTGAACTGTATATGAAACTGTATATGAAAAAGCAATTTGTAATATAATAACTATAGATAATAATCATATTGTTATGCATCTACATAAATTGGCGGAGCTTTGGACATATCAATGTTGCATAGAGAAAAGAATACTTAGTGCCGGTTGCACAACAGCCGGTTAAATTTTAACCGTGATTAATTCCACGAGAATCAATCAGAGATTTTAGCCTTCTTCTCTGATTGGTTCTTGTGGAATTAATCTCGGTTAAAATTCAACCGGCTGTTGTGCAACCAGCACTCAGTAATACATAATCTCCAGTTGTTTTGTAGGTAGATATCCTTATTGAATTGAAACAACTTGATATTGTAAAAACCTCTAATATATCACAAAGAATTTGGAATACTAGTTGCGTTTGTTACACCATTATCAATCTCCAGTAAAATAAAAGCTTAGATAAACGGGTAGCAGAATATCATACGAGTAGCATGGATGAAGCTCTACGATTGGCCATTAGCTGTCGACCAATAGAGATTGAGTTCTACTGTCGTTGGCCGAGACTAGACACGCCCAAGTATTCCAAATATGGTCACGAGAACCATTGGACAACAAACAATAAGGAGAAAATTGGAATAAGAACGAAATGTATAATATTTATTTATTTATCTATTAAATTAATTAGGACCTGAAATTCATCAGTTGCGACCTGAAAACTCTGACACTAGACCTGAGCCAGCCAGGTCACTCGATATTATTATTATTATTATTATTTATGTATTTATTCATTGGATGGAATTTACAATATAAAATCGGAATGAAAAAACATGCGCTAGCCCAGAACTTCTTGTGTATGTTCCTAAATTTCTTTTCTTCAATATTAATTTAATAAATTCATTGACAATCAATTATTCTATCTTATTCTATCTTTTACTATTATTAAACGAGCAACTTCTGTTCAAATGTATAGATGTTTGTATTTCACCGGATCTCGAAAACTGCTCTAACGATTCTCAAAAAATTCAGAACATAGTAGGTTTATAATATAAAGATTCGATTGCACTAGATCTCATCCCTGGGAAAAGTCGCGGAAGGACATTAAAAGGATAATTATTAATATAATCCATGTATTTAAATGATACCATAGAGAAACAATAGCATAAGTAGATATCCCATGGTATAGGGCGTTTATGTCGCAACTTTTACTGTTATCTCAAGCCGATAGTCCACGTAGTTCTTTCCTGTGAAGCTTTATGACGCTGTTAGTCTCTCATATTGTGCCGTTCATACACTCTCACCCGGTCAAAACAGTGAAAATCGACCATAATCAACAGTAATCGGCTTGGGATAACAGTAAAAGTTGCGACATAAACTCCCTATACCATGGGATATCTTCTTACGCTATTGTTTCTCTATGATGATACCTCACCCATTGGAGTTGTATGTTTTCACTCATTTTTATATTCAATTTGTGTACATCATAATAATTTTTATGGATCATATTCAGCTCTCTCAATCTTGAAGTTACTACACTTTGTGGATTCACTATGTTCTCTCCCTTAATAGCCTTAAGTGAATTGCAGAAAGAGATGCAAAATGCTTTCTGGTGAATGAAATATTATTTTAACGTTCCACAAATCCATTACCAGATTATTATTTATCATTTATTTTTCTAACAAATTACACTGATGTAATAACTTTGATACATTGGTATATGAAGTACTAAGGTAATCCTTGTGTTATTTTCTTTTCTAAATCTAGATGATGGCACAGTTGAAACAATCAATTTAAATATAATTATTTTTTTTTTTCATTTTTGTTGCAGCACCTTCTGTACCTGAACCATGGAGATTTTCCAAGAGCAGAAAGAGGGAGAGGGAGAGGAAAAGGAAGCCGAGGTGGAGGAGTCAGTAGAAATGTGAGTAATTAAAAAAATCATAAATCTTTGTTCATTACTAAATTAAAAATACTAGACATTGTAACTGGCATAACTATCAAGATTGTTTATTTTATTTTTGAATTTTTTTTCAACGACGTTTCAAATTCTAGAGGATTATGAGAGAGCATGCACCATGGATTGGAGGAACAACATGATTTTCTTGTATAGTGGATCGATTCCCAATCTTAGCTGTGAGAAGAAGTGTCACCTGTCGAGAGAATTAAGGTTTGGGTGGAGAATTTCATCAATATGCACCGCTAAGTGCAAAGGGCAACGGAATACTTCTCCTTCTTCTTCTCTATCTCCTTTTTATCCATGTTCATCATATTTCCCTTATTTAAGCTCTTATTCTCCTTCATCTTTCTCAATCTTCCCTCCTCTCTCTTTTCCTCTTAATCATCCCAACCATGTTTTCCTTCTTCTTCCTCTTCTTCTCCTTTTTATCTCCATCCTCATCATATTTCTTTTCTTTTAGTTCTTATTCTTCTTCATCTTTCTCTTTTCTTTCTTCCCTCCTTTCTCTTTTCCTCTTCATCATCTCTCCCATGTTTCCCTCCTTCCTCTTCTTCTCCATTTCCTTTTTATCCATCCTCATCATATTTTCCTTTCTTTAGCTTTCAATCTCCTTCATCTTTCTCTTTCTTCCCTCCTTTCTCTTTTCCTCTTCATCATCTCCCCCATGTTTTCCTCCTTCTTCATGTTTTCCTCCTTCTTCATTTTTTCTCTTTCTACCTCTCTTTTATCTCCTTCTTCGCGAAGCAAGTGAAGAGAGAGCAGAATGAGAAAGAAAGAGAAAGAATATTGGCACGCGCCGATCCTAGCTCAGAGACATGTCCGTGTGCTGATCTCAGCGATTGGTGGTTGGTAAGAGGAGTAGGAGGAGGAGGAGGAGGATGTGGTGAAGAAGAAGGAGAAGAAGAAGAAGTTGGTTGGAGGATGAGGAAGTAGTGGAGGAGGCGGAGGAGCAGGAAGGAAGGGTATTGTAAAAACCAAATCAATACGCGTTGATATGCCTGGCTATGGAAAGGCTGCTTTCAAATACCACCCCTTGATTTCCATCTTCCAACCCCCTCAATAACGCTCCCTCCCCCTCTCTCAACCTTCAAATTGTCCAACATCTTATTCGTGTGCTAGGCATCCCTTATATTGCTGGTACTTCAAATTTTATTCGCTCCATATTTGTAACAATTCAACAATCTGTACAGGAATTCTTACGAAACCTCGTAATTAGAATTTAATGGAGCTAAACTAGTAGTTCTGTGAACAGTAGACCTCGAGCTCAGTAAGTTACATTGACCTGTTGTTATGTTTTCTCAAAAATTATTAAATAGTTTATCAATTTAAAATGTCTAGAAAAAATCCTAAATAAACATACAGCTTTCTGTCCTATCGCACAGTGACGTGTCGTCCCGG
The DNA here is from genome assembly GCF_014356525.2 of Nilaparvata lugens. Taxonomy (NCBI): domain Eukaryota; kingdom Metazoa; phylum Arthropoda; class Insecta; order Hemiptera; family Delphacidae; genus Nilaparvata; species Nilaparvata lugens. The sequence continues at coordinate 3,865,005 of NC_052514.1, read as the reverse complement.
AATGTGAGTGTAAGCGCTGTTATCAGGTCTGGCTGCAACTGTCTACAACGTTGATGGAAAGATACATTTTCAAGGTGTTCGATGTTTTTGAACGGGTAGTATTATAGTCAACTGTCTACTAACGTTGATGAAAAGATACATTTTCAAGATGCTGGATGTTTTTGAACGGGTAGTATTATAGTCCACTAAATAGCTGATTTATGATGAATAATTCTACAGTCTCATACTCTAATATTGGCGTATGAAAGAGGCTCCTTTTTCCTTTTATATTATCCTTCAAATGCAAAATTTCCAAAAACCTTGTATATACGTCGACGCGCAATTTAAAAAGGAACATACCTATCAAATTTCATGAAAATCTATTACCGTGTTTCGCCGTAAAAGCGCAACATATAAACATTTAAACATTAAGAGAAATGCCAAACCGTCGACTTGAATCCTAGACTGTCAAATAATAGTAATTGTAATTTTTCATTTTCTCAATATTTTGGTAACCAGTGGAACCATAAGTCTAGTTACATATACATTGATTTTTGAACGTTCAATCTTTTGCTCTCCTAAAATGAATCCTACCAGATGGATATAGGTAATGTCATATTGGTAATGGACATATCAATGTCCATTCTTTGTGTGTGTGTGTGTGTGTGAGAGAGAGAGTGAATGAGAGAGAGAGAAAGGATGAGTAAGTTTATTAATATTCATGTTGTTATTCCCGTTTCAATTTAATTTCAGTACAACTTATGTTTGAAGAGGGGAAAATTGAGTGAAAATTCTGAGAGAGAGAGAGAGAAGTAGTATGAAAGAGTAAGAGAGAAAGAGAGAGTGAGAGTGATGAAGAGTATTAATTCGAATTTGTAATGCTTGTTTCATTACCGTATAACAAAAGTCAAAATCCTCTTTAACATGGTTTAACCCCCGGATAATTGCACCGTAATTATTATCAGCCCCATATGACGTAAGTCAAAACAGCAAATTGCAATATTTTAATATTCCCTTTGTCTTTGTAAACGCTGATTGAATTTGTGCTTTGATAGCCCACTTCTAACACACAAAGAGGGAGTTAGATTAGTTGTCTAGTTGTTATCAATTTCAATTAATAAACAGATATAAGTTGTTAGGCCCAGTTGCACAAAAGCCTGTTGAATTTGTGTCATGATTAATTGTCACAAGAACCAGAGAAGATTTTTTTGGGAAGAAGGCTTCTCTGATTGGTTCTCGTGGGTTTTAATCACGGTTGAAATTTAGCAGGGTTCTGTGCAACCGAGCCTTAGAGTAACAATACAGTGTTAACGGATGAAGAGCAGTGTTAGATTAATTAGCTAGTTATTACTGATTTCAATTAATGACTAGAATGCAAATTGTGATATCAAACCTTTAGGTATTAACGGATAATTCTTACAGAACTTATGAACTTCTTACAGAAGAAACATAACCTATTTTTTGGACATGTAATCAAAATTTGGGAAATGAATAGTTTTGGGCCAAGCCTGTTGTTCCTTCCCAATCATATTTATATGATTTGTTATTGTATCTACGTATAAATAAACAAATTAATAAATAATGTGAAGTACAGGAAATTAATACTCGATTATTTAGCAATTGTTAATTAATAGTTAATTGGAATCTGTTTTCGATATTGATCTGTCATACCACTTTTTGCCCTTAGTCACTGGCATTGTAAACCAGAGGCCCGGGTTCGAATCCCGGCCGGGGCAAGATATTTTTCTGGGGCCACTCCCGTGTTTTAGATGGTCACGTTAAACTGTCGGTGCCGGCTGCGTGAAAGCAGTCTTTAAGACATGTCAGAGGCCCTGCAATGTATCAGGTGCGACCTGAAAACTCTGACACCAGACCTGAGCCAGCCAGGTCACACGATATTATAATTATTATTACTAGGTTTTTATTAACCACTCTTTAATTGCCTTAAACTCTCCTAAGTCTTCAATTCCCGTCTATCTTCAAACTATATAACTCTCTCACTCTCTCTATGTCTGTCTTTATCTCTCACACTTATATGATGGTGAAAAAGAGGTGAATTTTTGTCAACCAATCAAAATCAATCATTGATCAATAATTGGAAGAAGGTATATTCTATAAACTCTGGGTAATTCGATTGTAAAATGAGAGCAATAATTGTCTAATTGAATAATCTTGCAGACCGCGTGCACATTTCTCTTGATCAACGCAAGCAAATACTAATTGAAAGCTCACTCAAAATTTTGATTGCAAATGGAAGCAAAGAGTGAGATACAGCAAACTAAAAGTTTTAGAACCGAGAGAGAGAGAGAGAATGAGAGAGAGAGAGATAGAGAGTGAGAGAAAGAAAGAGAGACAGATAGAGAGAATAGAATAGGATAGAATAGTTGCCTTTCTAGAAAGAGAGACAGAGAGAGAGTGTGGGGAGATGGAAGGAAGGAGGGACAGAGAGCCAGAGAGATTGATTGATTGATTGAGTACTTTATTTATGTAGATTACAATATATACTGGCTTATACACTTATATACAATAGCTTACAATACAGAAAAATTATAGATGAATTTACATAATATAGACTAAGAGAATAATTATTGAACTGTATATGATATGAAAAAGCAATTTGTAATATAATAACTATAGATAATTATATTTTTATGCATCTACATAAATTGGCGGAGCTTTGGATATATCAATGTCCATTCTTCGGAAAGAATATTAAAAATATCCTCCCCACTAACTCTCTACCAAAATAGAGATAGATAGAGATGGGGGAGAGAGATAGGGTGAGAGAGTGACAGAGTGAGAGAGAGTGATGGAGGGAGGTAGTGACAGAGAGAGAGGGAGCGCAAAGGAGAGAGGATAAGAGAGTGGTAGCAATCGAGTTACAAATGAGTTAGTATAGTAACATTTTAGCAGCCATCTTTGAAATGGGGTGGAGGGAAGTTCCAGATAGGTTGAAGTTATAATTCGAAGTTAACTAACAGAATTACCATCTTGTTTCATTAGATGGAGAACCAATTTTCATCTCTCTTCCTTATTCTCTCTCTCTCTCACTCTCTTTCTCTCTCTATCTATATAGCTCTCTCACTCAAACTCTCACATGTTGTCACTCACTCTCTCTCGTTCCTACTCAACCCTCTCTCTCTCAACCTCTCTCTCGCTTTGCATACGTTTTAATGCAATAATGTTTCGACCAATAGCGGCCGTGTCTTATTGGTTGATCGCGAGCCAAACTTATATATTATATACTACATACCTCATATACTTATATTCAGAGCTGAACTGTGATTGGCTGAAGAGTTGCTGATTCGCGCACGCACACACACACAAACGCGAGCGCGAGAACACACCGAGGCTTTGAGAATTTATAGTTGGCATTTCCATTTGAAATGTTATCCCTTTCCAATTGCTATCTCGCTTTTCATCCAGCAGAAATTATCGTTTTTCTCGCGTTTTTCGCGAGTCTCTTTTATCATCTCATTTTGTTTTCAATTATTCTCACTATTTCTCTAATTATTTACTTTTCCTTTGTGCTGTCTTATCTTTATTTTTCCAATTCTTCCATTCTCAATAATTTTTTCCACTGTTGCTTCTCAGGGATGTTATCTATCTCAGTTTTTTGTTATCTTTCTTCTTTTCTCTTGTCAATCATCTTATTAGTTTTGCTGTTTTGCACTGTTTATCATGATTCATAATATCAATAAGTCTAGACCTCTCTTTCCAGGTATTTACAACTAATTGTTACTAAGAGTCTTTCATCTTCTATTCTAATTTCTTCAAACTCCGTTCAACATTTCATTACTAGTTCATCTCCTTGATTTATCTTATTCTTTCACTTATCTCTTTCTCTCTCTTCAAGGGTTGTGTGACAGAGGTCCGCCTGAGTAAAGACATATAATCAATCAATCTTACTCTCTCTCTCTCTCTTTATTTATATCAATCCTTTCTTCTCTGATTATCACTTTATCATTTGACGTATTGCTCTTCCCAAGTTTCAGTCTCTTACTCATGTTCCCATTCATTCTCTCTTTCATTTACTCTCCTCATCCCGGGATCAGTACTGTCTCTCCCTCACTCTCTCTTCTGCATCCCTCCCAAGCAGCTAACCTGATTCGCTGTGTTTCCTATTGATCGCTTCTTCATCGTTTTGATAGAGTTCAAAATAAGCTTCTTACGTTGAATTTAATAGACTCCAATCCTGCTCGTGGTTTAAATCTCTTTCTCTCTCTTCCACTCTCTCTCTCTCTCGCTCTCTATTTCCCACCCTCTTTCTCTCTTTCTCACTCTCTTTTCGTTTTCCCACTCTTTATTTTTTGTTTCTCACTTTTCCCACTCTCCTTCTTTCTCATTTGTTCCTTAGTCTCTGCTGCTTGTGGTTTATTACTCAAAAACAGTCTACATTAAGGTGCGTACAGATTCACGCGCCGCGAGCAATTCACTTTTAATCAGCTGATTCCAAGCTTTTTATATCTGTATCTTACCGTTTCTGTAAAAATACAGATATAGTCAGCTGATTAAAGTGAATTGCTCATGTTCGCGGCGCGTATATCTTACGCACCTTTATATTAAATACAAACCATTTTGGAATGTCTAAAAGGTTTATCAAAGAAAATATTCCCTGGGGAATATTCTCTACCATATTACGAACTCGTTCTGGTCATAATATACTTACAGCTTCCCTCATTATTAACACCAACACTGCCCATTCAACGAATAATGACAGTTTTAAAGTGGATTTTACTATTGCCTGTGAATTGATAGAGTTTAAAATTCCAAACAGAAATTCTATATTTGTTTTTATGTGATAAATTATAATTTGAAGAAATTCTTGATATGATGGTGAAGATGATTTTGAAAAAAAATTCTGTGAAAATTGAGTTTTAACCTTAAAATTGTTTCAGCAGATTTTTAACTTAAATGTGTAATGCTAGTTCGCCTCCATGGTGCACATTGGGTGAAGCTAAATGGACTAGCAAATGATGGCGGTCAGACAAACTTATGTTCTCCTGACCGAAAACTGCACAACATCTCAAAGAATTTGGAAATTTACAGTGTATATCTAGGCATTTGAGACTCATGAGCTATATATTTGTTGTGTATCCGCCATACGCTAAATAAAAGATAGATGGAGTCATGGAATCGATAAGAAATTTGCATGACATCTGGCAATTGTTCCCACCATTTTGACTTTTCATGACCTTAATACACTGTCAGTATTCCTCATAAATAATCTAGGAGCTTCTAATTTAACCAATTATGTCAGTTGAAAGTGAATCATTCCAACTTTCATGTCTTCTATAGTGAGATTCCAACTGTCAGAGCTTCTTGTAAACTACATCAAAGCTTCCAATCCTAACATATCTGACAGTTGAAAGTGAATTTCACTTGGAAAACATAGCGTGCCGTCACGGAACTCAGAACTCATCAGAGTTATCGACTTATTTGTGTCGACTTTATTATATCGACTTCAGCATGTCTGTCATTACAGATAGCACAACAGAGAACACTATCATTAGAGGACTGCAATCTTATAATCAATGGTTAGCAAACAATATTTGTTATTGGTTGTTTGTTCATTGTTTTGTTGTTCATTCATTCATTGTTTTAATGTTGATTGTTGAGTTGATTGAATTTGAGGTGGTGGTGTGGTAGGGGCGGGTATACGAGGGGAAGAAATTCAAGGGGTGGGGGTCAAGTTCAATGCCAATAAAATAGTGGATATTGAAAGTGCCTGGGGATTGACATGAGGACAATTAGAATAGGTATTGGAAAACCCAATGAAGTGAATATTTTCAATCACTGAGGCCTGGTTGCACAAAAGCCGGTTAAATTTTAACCTTGGTTAATCTCACGAGTACCAATTAGAGAAGGCTTTTATGAGAAGACGGCTTCTCTGATTGGTTCTCGAGGAATCAATCACGTTTAAAATTTAACCGGCTTTTGTGCAACTAGTACTGGGATTAGCTGATTGTCTAGAATAAATAATTGAATGTAATGTATTAAAGTATAGTAAGGAGTGGAGTAGCTTGGTAACTAAGCAGGGAATAATTCATTTTCACGAATTAATGCAATGCAATAGAAGGTATTACAATGAAAGATATACAGAAAAGATCCACACAACTTGGAAATAACAGGCAAGACTATTAGACTACTGATAACATCCAAAGAAAAGGATGGGAGGAGATGATGATGATGATGAAAGAGAAGTAGAATAAGAAGAAGAAAGCAATAACAAGAGGAAGAAATATAAAAAAGGAAAGCAGAACGTGCCAAGAAACCATAGAAATTGAACATGATGTTCTTCAAGAAGAAGAAGAAGAAGAAGAAGAAGAAGAAGAAGAAGAGAAGAAGAAAGTATAAAAGGATGAGAAATGTATAAAAGGAGCATATAAGAATTAAGAAGTATGAAAGAAGATGAAGGAGGGAAAGACGAAGTGAGAAGACGATGGAATGAAGAACAAGGATAAAGTACAAAAGAATGAGAAAAGGTTAGTAGAATAACAGTAGGGAGTGAGTGAAGAGGAGCAAAAAGGCATATGGGAAGGAAACGAAGGAGCAGACATGAAGGAAAAGCCGAATATTTTCAGAACCGCTAGTACACATTGCCGCCAACTTTCGTCTTTTCTCACTCGCGCTCTTTATCTTTCTCTCTCACTCTCTCTCTCTCAATCTCCCTCTCTCTCAATCACTCACCCCTCTCTCTCTCTCGACGACGCGTTTCCGTTTCCGGCGGATTAAATTACCCCTTCCCCTCTCGCGTCGACGTTACCATGGCAACGCTTTATGCCCTCTTTCACACCCCACCCCCCACCATCGACAACCCCACTAGTCTTAACGACCATTGTTTGAATAATCGATCTTTCTTGCCGTGCAGCCGGGGAGGAACACGGGAACAATGCCGAGCAATTAATTCAGCTCATTTCGTCTCTCGTGATGTGCTCTGTGCTCCTTTGCTTCTTGCTGAGACCAGGGTGGTAGGGTGGGGAGGGATAGGGGAGGGAGGGAGTTTTCCGGGCCCAGAGTTATTGGAAAACCCAGAGTCGATTGGAAATTGAGAGATTGGCTGATTGCAATGCTTCTTTATTCATGCAGGTTACAATATATACTGCGGTTTACACTTATTTATAACTAGTATGTAACTCATGTTACATGTTACATGAGTCTTCTTCTTCTTCTTCTTCTCCGTCTTCTTATTCTTCGTCTTCTTCTTCTTCTTCTCCGTCTTCTTCTTCTTCTTCTTCTTCTTCTCCATGCTCCTCAAGGTCTATTCAAAAACAAGACAATCTGTATACTTGACCTACTGAAATTTGAAAAAAAATAAAAATGGGCCTATAACCATAGAGAAGGATAAGCGTGAGTTTGTTTGTTTGTCTCTGTTTATTTGTTTGTTTGTCTCTGTTTTGTTTGTCCCTCCTATTTGTTTGTCTCTGCTATAACCATTTTCAGTAAATTAAAAATCTGTATGCAAAATTTCAAGTTAATCAGGCCAGTAGTTCAGACGTGATGATGCGTCATTCGTTAATTTCCTATTCCGTACGTGTATGAGCCAATCATTTCCTTAATTATATTATAAAAATTTTAAGCTGGTCATTAACGACAGGTCATGCAAGATAAACAAGTGTGTACACACATGTCGTCATGCATTGTTGTGTCGTCAGAGCGAAAGACTTTGAAGAAAGGTTTGTGAGGTTAGGTTTTTTAGGTATCTAAACTGAAGGTATCTAAATCTGAGGTTAGTTTAGGTATCTTTGATTTTTGTTGTTTATTCTTTCTTCACCACTCTGAGGTTAATTATTTTTATTTGTAATTAATTAGTGGTTTACTTATTGTTATGGTTGATTATTGCATGTTAGAAGCTGCTTTCAAACAGCTGTTTTTTGTTCAAAGCCTCTCTTTGATGACAAAACATATGTGTGTGTGATTTTTATTTTTTTGTGATTCATTAGTGGTTAATTATTGTTATGGTTGATTATTGTATGTTAGAAGCTGCTTTCAAGCAGCTGTTTTTTGTTCAAGGCCTCTCGCTGATGACAAAACATAATATGTGTGTATGATTTTTATTTTTTTGTGATTCATTAGTGGTTAATTATTGTTATGGTTGATTATTGTATGTTAGAGCTGCTTTCAAACAGCTGTTTTTTGTTCAAGGCCTCTCGCTGATGACAAAACATAATATGTGTGTATGATTTTTATTTTTTTGTGATTCATTAGTGGTTAATTATTGTTATGGTTGATTATTGTATGTTAGAAGCTGCTTTCAAACAGCTGTTTTTTGTTCAAGGCCTCCCGTTGATGACAAAACATGATATGTGTGTGTGATTTTTATTTTTTGTGATTCATTAGTGGTTAATTATTGTTATAGTTGATTATTGTATGTTAGAATCTGCTTCCAAACAGCTGTTTTTTGTTCAAAGCCTCTCGCTGATGACAAAACATAATATGTGTGTGTGTGATCATGATAAACATGCATGTACACACATATTTTCATGCATGTCCTGTCGTTAGTGGCCAGCCTTACAATACGGCCAAGGTTCCGATGAATTTACATAATATAAACTGAAATAATGATAATCATTATTATTGAACTGCCTATGATACTAAGAAAAAAAAAGAAATTTAGAATTAATATAAGATAATATTGCTTTGTATCTACATAAATTGGCGAAGCTTTGTCCATATCAATGTTCGTTCTTTGAACATATCTTACAATATCCTTATATAATTATATTAAAAAAATTTAAGTTTCAGATGATTTGAATAATGTAAAGTTTGTAATGTAACTATTTAAATCAGCGGTGTTTCAACAAACTTGGCGACTCTCTGAAAATCATACAAATTGAATCTTCTCCGTACGACCGGAGATGTGTGTGATAGAGAGATATAAATAAATAGAGAGAGAGCCTCAATAAGGAGAGAGAGAAAGCATACAAAATGAATCATCTGGAGATGTGTGTGATGAAGAGATATAAAGAAGAAGAGAGAGAGCCTCAATAAGGAGAGAGAGGAAGCATACAAAATGAATAATCTGAAGATGTGTGTGATAAAGAGAAATAAAGAAGAAGAGAGAGAGAGCCTCAATAAGGACAGAGAGAAGCAATCACAATTGGTTATACCAGGGTCCAGATTTTGTGAGCTCACTTCTTGGAAATAATATGATGGCCTCAGCTACAGTTTTTGCAGCCCTTATTCCAGGGTTTTCCTGGTAATGTAACAAACCAAATACATATATTCATTTGATCCTGGTTCATAAATAATATATCTTCCAATTTCGAGTGCTTCAGTGTTTCCCGATTATATTTGAGTCATACTTGAAAGCATATTACTACGAATAATGCAATGATATGATCAACGGTATGTTTTATCTATGATATTCTTTATTATTCATTCATAAACACAATAAGTACAACATCAAAATGATAGGGAGAAAAGAAATAAAGTAAGCTTGTGCTATTCCTCTCCCAAATCCAGATAAGGTTACATACAGTTCGAAATAGGTTGTCTTGTATTATAACTTGAGTTATTATAAATTATTATAACTTGGGTTATTATAAATTATTATAACTTGGGTATTAACTTGGGATGTATGAATAAGGTTATTATGACTCATTATTGGAATTGTAGAGTCTTTTCATCGAGTATGTACTTGTTCTATCAATATAAAAATGAATGGTGACTATAATAAAGATGCTTTTCAACTCGGAATCTTTCTGATTCTCCTGTGATTTGATAAAATACAATATCTTATCATTGTAATCCAATATCACCTCCAACAAGAAACTGAGAAGTCGCACGGATACAGACACGGCAATATTATCTCGGATAAAGCCTGTGGTAATTTTCTGTAAGTTGTGTAATTCTGAATGATTTAATAAATAAATAAATAATCAATATTTGTGATAATTAGTTCATGATCATGATATTGAACCTAGTTGAATCTCTTTTCATAGTACTTGAGAACTTGAGTGAAGCAATTTGATAATTCAATATATGAATGTGGCAAATAGTTAAAATTATTTCTTGAATATGTGCATATTTCCTATTTTAGTGATAATAATGTGAAATGTTTCATCTATGTTTGGTTTTGAAGCATCTTAATTTAAGAATCTACTTTGTGAAAATGATTAAGGAAAATTTTGTGAAGTGTACAACTACAAGACTTAACCTATTTTGGACTATGTGTAACCTTATCTAAATTTGGGAGAGGAATAGCACAAGGTTACCTTATTTTTCTCTCCCTATCATTTTGATGATGTGCTTATTGTATGAATCAATCAATATAGTATTGGAAGTATTGTTAACTATACAAGACTTAACCTATTTTGGACTATGTGTAACCTTATCTAAATTTGGGAGAGGAGTAGCACAAGGTTACCTTATTTTTCTCTCCCTATCATTTTGATGATGTGCTTATTGTATGAATCAATCAATATAGTATTGGAAGTATTGTTAACTATACAAGACTTAACCTATTTTGGACTATGTGTAACCTTATCTAAATTTGGGAGAGGAATAGCACAAGGTTTCCTTATATTTCTCTCCCTATCATTTTGATGATGTGCTTATTGTATGAATCAATCATATAGTATTGGAAGTATTGTTAACTATACAGACTTAACCTATTTTGGACTATGTGTAACCTTATCTAAATTTGGGAGAGGGGAGCACAAGGTTACCTTATTTTTCTCTCCCTATCATTTTGATGATGTGCTTATTGTATGAATCAATCAATATAGTATTGGAAGTATTGTTAACTATACAAGACAACCTATTTTGGACTATGTGTAACCTTATCTAAATTTGGGAGAGGGGAGCACAAGGTTACCTTATTTTTCTCTCCCTATCATTTTGATGATGTGCTTATTGTATGAATCGATCAATATGGTATTGGAGGTATTGTTAACTTACAACTCACTATTTTACAGCAGGAATTTTGCTTAGTCCAACCCTATTTTAGTAGGAATTGATATTCAAAAACTGTTATTTGAATCATTCATGTAAATTTTCAGTTTGTCTATCCATTTCTTGTACGAAAGGTTGCTGTATATTGTAAAGAATTCCGATTCTCAAAAGTTTGGTTCCAGAGAGTTTTTCAGAACTTCTCAAAGTTTCAAAAGAAAATAAGCAATGAATTTGAAAAAGAAGAGGAAACTTGTTAATTATACTTTGAGACAGGAAAAAATGTCAACATTTTGGAATGGTTCTCAAATACAACGTATGAGCTACGTTTTCTATCTTCTAATTATTGGGTTAATTTGTGATTCAGTCTTCTATTGGAATCGTTTTGTGTAGTTGAGAAGTTGATATTGTGGTAATTATTCATATTGAATGAGAAAGACTAAGAAATTGTCAGAAGACCGGTTTCGGTTATTACACCATTGTCAATCTCTGATAAACTAAAACTGTTTTTATTGAAACAGTTTTTGTAGAAACTGTAATTCTATTGGAATGGTTTAGGGCCGGTTTCCGAGCTCGGAATTTAGCCAAGTTCTAAACTTTAAACAGCTGGAGTCAGAAAATTGGCTTTCTGAAACGGGGCGTAGTAGCAGTCATAGTCAAAATTATGTTTAAATTAAATTTCTAAAAACTAGAACATTAAACAAAAAATAAAATAAAGAGAAAATAGTGTAAAGTTTCAACTATTTTGTTTCATTTCGTAATATCCTGTCCTATCCTGTTCTGTCCTGAATGTTTCATTTCGTGAAGGAAAAACGTTTCCAATAATAGAAATTGGAAAATAAAGATTTATTTTGCTGCAACTGCGACTACGCCCCGTTTTGGAAAGCCAATTTTCTGACTCCAGCACTTAGAGTTTAGTTTTGAGTAATAGTGTACGACGATCTTCAAAAACAATAATGGGAACAAGGCATTCAATTAATGTTCATTGCACGATTCTTTTGATACAGTACTTAGCAGTTCCAATTGAATCAAATTGAGTTTCCACGTCCCCAGTGTCAGCCCCAGCTACATCTGAGATAGAACCCTCCAATACACACAGCAATGTCCTTGAACCTTGACCTTGGGAAAAATGTGCAGACAGGATACAGACATGGATGTAGGTCAGGATTCAGGATCTTCAGGGGATGTTGTCTGGATGTTGTGGTTGTGGTGGGGGTTAAGGGGAAACAACACGAGGGTAGGTTACTTCCCCTTCCTTGCTAAATGTATAGTAATACAAGAACCTACAGTCCCTTCTGAGAGAGGAAGGGAACCTACGATCCCTTCTCAGAGAGGGAAAGAGATATAGAGAGATTGAAAGAAACATACAGGATGTGAGAGTGAATGCGCAACATATAAACATTTAAACATTAAGAGAGATGCCAAACCGTCGACTTGAATCTTAGACCTCACTTCGCTCGGTCAATTATTACAAAATAAGGCCTACATTTTATAAGAGAACAAACACAACATCAACCCTTTCTAATCCCAGGTGTATCCCGTCCTCTCAACCCGTATCACCTCCCACAAAAAACAACCTTGACTGTATCTTCCGTCTGCGAATTCTTTTCGTTCCTCTTCTTCTTCCTCCACCCTTCTTTTTCTCTCCTTCCTTTTTCCTTCTTCAACTATTGTATCACTGTTTCCTCCTGTTTTTCTTCTCCATAAAAATTCCCAGACATACAAGTCGGAAGTAAATTTTTGCTTTCCCGCATCCCTCCTCTTGTCCCAACAAAGTTCTCCCACTTTTTTACTTTTCCTTCTCCATTAATATGCTGTTCTTGTCTCTTTCTATTATCTGCTTTTCACCTACTTCTCCATATTCTCTCCTTTACTCTCCCATCATAAATAAATCCTTAGTTTAATCAATGAAATTAACGTTTTGGTAGAGAGTTAGTGCGAAGGATATTTTGAATATTCTTTCCGAAGAATTGACATTGATATACCCAAAGCTCCGCCAATTTATGTAGATGCATAACAATATAATTATCTATAGTTATTATAAGAGCAAGAAAAAGAAGATGAAGAGGATCATGATGAAGAAGAAGAAGATGAAGAGGATCATGATGAAGAAGAAGATGAAGAAGAAGGAGGTGGTGGTGGAGGCTCCTGCTGAGAAGAAAAATAACCTTTGAATGAAGAAGAAAAAGGGAAATAAGGCGGATAAGAGGAGTGAGAAGGAAAAAAATGTGACAGAGAGTGATAGAAAGAAGTAAAAGAAGTCAAATACGGGTGGGAAGAAGAAAAAAAAGCCTAATAAGATTAGAAAGAGGAAGAACAAGTAAAGGGTTATTTGACCTTGTGAGACCTTGGCAAGGTCGTTTGTTGACTACCTAGATTCGCCTTGGGTTTACACATTTCCTCTATCTTGCTTCCCTTCTTCTTCTCCTCCTCCTCATCCTACACCTCCTTCACCTCATTCTACTCCTTCTACTCCTCCTCTTCCACCACCTCCTCCTGCTCTTGTCGTATTGTCAAAGGGGAATACCCCTCCGCATTTGCTTCTTCCTCTTCTTTCTCTCCTTTTCCTTCTTTTTCTTCTTCTTCTTCTTCTTCTTTGCCTTCCTTTTCGTCTTGCTCTACCTCTACCTCTCCCTACCATGGTGAGTTCTAGAAGATCGTCAGACAGGGTCTGATGGCATGAAGAAAGAGGTGAAGGAAAAGGGAAATCTTCCTCATCTTCTCCCTCCTCTTCTTCATCCTCTTATTCCTGTTCTTCTTCTTCTTCTTCTTCTACTAGTACAACTACATCTTCTTCTTCTTCTTCTTCTTCTTCTTCTTCTTCTCCTTCTCCTTCTTCTCCTTCTTCTTCTCCTTCTTCTTCTTATCCAGCCTCACCCTCATGTTGCTTCCTCCTCCAGTTCCTCATTCTCCTCTCAGACATCTACCCGAAACAACAACGATACGATATCGTACGGTGCGGAAGTTTAGGGCTCTTCGGGGACACGGTGAGTATATAGGAAGGCAGAGAGAAAGAGGAATAGAAGATGGTAAAAGAAAGAGGCATCCCGCTATCTTCACAGCCGACTAACCGTCTTCATGAGGACGACGTCTACGAACCGAGAAAGTAGGGTAGGGTGATAACACGGTCGTATTTATCTTCTTCTTTTCCTTCTTCTTCTTCTTATTTATATTCTTAATTCACCTCTTCTCCTCTTCTACTCTACGGCTCCTTCCTTCTCATCGTTCATTGCCGACCCTATCTATCTTCATTCATGTTTCACAACTAACCCAATTCCTTCAAGTTAATTTTTTTCTCCTATTTCTCTCTTCCTCCTTCGCCTCCTCTACCTTCTCCTCCTACAACTCCTCCTGCTCCTCCCCCTCCGTTTCTCCATTCATGCTCCATGACCAACCCAGTTTCCTTGTTCTCCAACTTCTTACTTCTACCTCTCCTTCTCCTTCTTCTTCTTCTTCTTCTTCTTCTTCTTCTTCTTCTTCTTCTTCTTCTTCTTCTTCTTCTTTCTTCTTCACCTTCGTCTTCTTCTGCTTCTTCATCTTCATCATCATCTTCTTCTTCTTCTCCTTCTTCTTACGCATCTTCACCTTCGTTTTCTTCTGCTTCCTCATCATCATCATCATCATCATCATCATCATCATCTTCATCTTCATCTTCTTCTTCATCTTCATCTTCATCTTCTTCTTCTCTTCTTCCTCTCTTCTTCATCTTCATTATGATCTTCTTCTTCTCCGTCTCTATCTCTTCTTGTTATCAGACCCTGTCTGACAACCGTCTAGAACTGACGAAGGGAGAAACAGGAAAAGAAGAAGAGGAAGGTGATGATGGGGAGGAAGATTTCGATTAGAGGTGGAACAAGACAAAGAGAAAGAAAAAGAAGAAGAAGGAGAAGAAGGACAAGAAGAAGAAGGAGAAGAAGAAGAAGAAGAAGAAGAAGAAGAAGATGTAGTTGTACTAGTAGAAGAAGAAGACGAAGAAGAACAGGAATAAGAGGATGAAGAAGAGGAGGGAGAAGATGAGGAAGATTTCCCTTTTCCTTCACCTCTTTCTTCATGCCATCAGACCCTGTCTGACGAAGGAGAAGAAGAAGAAGAAGAAGTAGTAGCAGAACAGGGAAAATGAAAATACGATAGCAAAAGGATTGCCGGTGGCTGTAAAGGATGGATGGAGGTAGAGTAAGGGAAGGTTAGGGACTAAAAGAAGAAGAACAAGAATGAGAAAAAGAAGAGAAAAGAGAAGAAGAAGAAGAAGGAGGGGAACTAGAAGAAGAAGAAGAAAAATAATATGATGAGGAGAAGGAGGTGGATGTGGAGTAGAAGAGACCCTATAGCCTAAGGACGGATTACTCTTGACACCTTAGCCTCCTCCTCCTCATCCTTCTCCTCCTCTTCTACCCCTTGTATTATTGTTCTTTTTCTCCGCCTCCTCCTCCTCATCCTTCTCCTCCTCTTCTACCCCTTGTATTATTGTTCTTTTTCTCCGCCTCCTCCTACCCTTCCTTCTCCTCCTTCTCTGTTGTAACCCTTTTTTCTACTTCCCACCTCCCTCTTTGCCATCACCAACCAAACGGAGCTCATCGTTTTGATAGTCTCTCGTGTTTTTCCACACTTTCTTCTTCTTTTTTTCTTTTTTCTTCTTTTTCTCATTCTTGTTCTTCGTCTTCTCATTTTTTGTGTAGTGTTCTTCGCGTAACATGACCAGTAATAGCTTTTATTTTCCTTCGTTTCCTTCTTCCTCTACTTCTTCTGCTTCAGCATCACCTTCCTGTCCCACTTATTTTCTTCTCCACCACCTCCTCGTCTCACTTTCCTTCTTCTTCTTCTTCTTCTTCTTCTTCTTCTTTTTTTCTTTTCTTCCTCTTCTCTTCTTCTTCTTCTTCTTCTTCTTCTTCTTCTTCTCCACCTCCTCCTCTCACTTCTACTTCTTCTTCCTCCTCCTCCTCCTCTTCTTCATCTCCTTCTTCTTCTCCTTCTTTCTTCTTCTTCTTTTCTTCTTCTTCTTTTTTCTTCCACCTCCTCCTCTAACTTCTTCTTCTCCTTCTTCTTTTTCTCCTTTTTCTTCTTTTTCTTCTTCTCTTCTTCGTCTTCTACTTCTTCTTCTCCTTCTTCTTCTTCTTCTTCTTCTTCTTCTCCACCTCCTCCTCTCACTTCTACTTCTTCTTCCTCCTCCTCCTCCTCTTCTTCATCTCCTTCTTCTTCTCCTTCTTTCTTCTTCTTCTTTTCTTCTTCTTCTTTTTCTTCTCCACCTCCTCCTCTAACTTCTTCTTCTCCTTCTTCTTTTTCTCCTTTTTCTTCTTTTTCTTCTTCTCTTCTTCGTCTTCTACTTCTTCTTCTCCTTCTTCCTTTCTCTGGGCAATCTCTGGTTTTGTTTCATGAAACGCTTATAGTCCGTCGTTTGTGCCGAGCAGGCGGGACTGGGATAAAAAAAGAGGAGAGTGAGAAGGAAGCTGAAGAAGAAGAAGACAAAGGGTAACGGGGATTGTTGTGAAGCATGAATGAACCTTGTGAGGAGGAGACGGATGAGGAGGTGAGGAGTAGTGTAGTAAGATAAAAAACTCGTCCTTGGAGTAGTCACTTTCCCTTAGGGAAGTGTTGTTGCCTGGAACCACGTGCTTTTGTTGATCTTTTTTCAGGATATATACTTGTTGCATCCCGTTATGTCTGTTACAAGGGTAATTCTGCTAATTCCGTTAATCTCATACTGTTTCTAAGGGAAATTTGCTACCTGGAAGCCTGTACCATAGAGAAACAATAGCATAAGTAGATATCCCATGGTATAGGGTGTTTATGTCGCAACTTTTACTGTTATCCCAAGCTGATAGTCCACGTAGTTCTTTTCTGTGAAGCTTTATGATGCTGGTAGTCTCTCATATTGTGCCGTTCATACACTCTTACCCGGTCAAAACAGTAAAAATCGACAGTAATCGGCTTGAGATAACAGTAAAAGTTGCGACATAAACGCCCTATACCATGGGATATATCCTTACGCTATTGTTTCTCTATGCCTGTACTCTGTTTCATTCGAAAGTAATACAGAAAGAAATGCTCTCTCACATCACCTTTATACTGTGGTTAGTAGAAAAATGTATATAGTGAGGTCCACGTTATAATGACAGTGAGGAAGATACGAGAACAACGTTGCCGATCCTCTGTCTTATCAATGCCTTCTATAGATAGTCCAGTCAATATAGACATAAAAAAGGGGGTGTGCTTGCAATTTATATTATATTGTAGTTCTGATTTTTAATATACATTATTTGGGTACATAAGAGAAGTCCTGAACCAATTTCTTCATGCATAATTTCCTTGTGCTAGGTACAGAGTGACCTAAAAACCTCGTATTTTCGGCTCATTTTCCAGTTTTCAGCTATTTCTGCCAAATATCGTAATCAGACAGAAGGAATTGCTACTGCCTTTTTTTTAGATTATAAAGTTTTGAATAAAATGAGATCATTGGGAACTCTCTATCTCCAATGAGAACTGAGTTATGATTTTTCAAAAATGAGTGAAATTTGAAGAAAAAAATCAATTTTGATGAATTTTAGATTTTGATCAACAATATCTTCCTATTTTTACCATTTGGATGTATAATTCAAAATTCCTCTGGGCGTATTTTTGTGCTCTACAATCTGAGATCAGGTAGAGCGCTCTATCTGTATATATAGATTCCCAGGTACACCTGACAACAATGCTCCTTGTATTGTGAAAACACCTAATTTTAAGCTTCAACCATCATCACCAACTACATTCTCTCACATTGATATTTCGCACAATGACATAAGTTCATGAGATTATGTTCTATAAGAATTACCCGTTAGATGCACTTCATTTCAGTATTTCCTAGTGGAGAGGCGCGCTTAAGGACACCTCAAGGATCAAAATTTCAAACACTTATAACTTTTGACACAATGCTCAGATTTCATCGTACACTTCATTGTTCTCGGCTCGTCAAGGTGGTCCAAAATCATGCATCATAAGTCAAATTCGGTCCCCGATATTTTATATAAATCAAATATATAAATAAATAAATAAATATCAGAATGATAGAAACAGGCGCTAGCCCCTAAACTTCTTCTCTTCCTAATTTTCGTTAGTTGAAATAACGAATCCATTACCATAATCTCTCTAGAGATAAATCTAGAGGAAACCCAGCCCCGTGATGTTAGCCCATGGAGAAACCACCACCCCTAAAATGTCAGCCCATCTCCATAGAAAACCTACCAAGAAAATGGATCAGATGTTTTGACGTTTAGAATTTTAACATGAGTATAATTTGTGGATTTAACTGACATTTTTAATATTTTTTGTGATTGTGAAGGAAGATTTTTGTTTGGATTTGTATTTTGAAATTAATTAATATTATAAATTAAAAATAATTATTCTAGTACATACATTTTTTGGACTCAAAATAGTGTGTGAATCAAGTTGTCATTTACATAACCTCTAATGTGTATTCCAAATTACGGTTTAAAGCAGTTTTGGGCGAATGCCTATTGTATTTGCCTGCATTGTATGTATTTTCTATGAATGAATGAAATGAAATAAATGAAATCTGGTCCAGATTTAAATGAAGGAATAGAAATATTGTTTTTTTATATTTGTAACATTTTATTGTGTTTTATTTGTTTCGTAAATCTTTGTAATTTTGTTTTGTCTTGTTTTGTATGTTTTTAATAAATTGAAATTGAAAAAATCTGGTCCAGGGAGACTGGAATAATCTCAATAAATGGCAGATGGGATGCGAGAAACGGCTGGAGCTGTAAAATATACTCGCTTATAAAAAAAATAAATGAATAAAATTCTAGATCTGGAAACTCCAAACATGGACTCCATTTGTCCCCGTAAATAACTTATTGAAATTCCGTTCGCGATTTGCTGCTAGCTCGCAGAAAGCTTTTAGACACTGCGCATGATCAAACGAATGTCTAGGCTGCAAAATTGCTTGCAGGAGGTCTCTCCCTCACTCATACTCTCTCTCTTTCCGGTCTCTACCCTCTCACACCCTCAGCCGACTTTTCTATAGCGTCTGGGTTCTGAAACCTCCCACTCATGAATAAAGCGGGCGAATCGATTTAATTTCAAAATAGCAGTTGCCTCCAGCCAAGGAGCTCTCCGAGATTCATGGAGGTTCGTCAACACTTAACCAATATGTTTCCAGATGAATATTTCAGCTTAAATCATGATTATTTATATTTGATACCTTTTTTCAAAGATGTATTTGGAGTAAATTCCATTGACAATTCTGGAAATTATAGTTAGAAACTATAGTTATGGCTAGATCGTGAGACAATACAATTTTTCCAAATTTATGTTCCTGGTAAGAGATTGAAAATGAACGAAAAATTGAGAATGAATTTTCAATAAATTGAGTTTTAAGAAATTGAATTGAAAATTATCATTCGGCTAGATAGTAAGTCAATAAATTTTTTCCAATTTATGGTATTGGTAAAAGATGTTAAATGAACCAAAAATTGAGAATTCTGTCAACAATTTAATAATTCCATTTAGTTTGTCTAAATAGTGTGTCAATAAAAAATTCCGCCCGAACAGGGACTTGAACCCTGGACCCTTAGGTTAAAAGCCTAATGCTCTACCGACTGAGCTATCCGGGCTTCTGATAAAATTGGTTGGAAATATGAATGCCAATCGGAACGACATCTATTGACATAAATGGACAACGCAGAACGGAAGTTCAAGGTCAAAGGTTCACCGTTACCATTTTTTACTTTCCTTGCCCTATTACCATAGGTAAGGAAAGTATTGCTTTCCGAAAAAAATTAAGGTACCCCAATTTCTAAAGTTCTATACGTTTCAAGGTTCCCTGAGTCTAATAAAGCGGTTTTTACTCTCCTTATTCTATCACCACAGGTAAGGAAAGTATTGCTTTCCAAAAAAAAGTAACCTAATTTCAAGTTTTCTATACGTTTCAAGGTCCCCTGAGTCCAAGAGCATGATTTTGAAGCTGGAGTGACGCGATACTGGTCTCAATTAATTGATATTATCATAGAAAAAAATAGAGCATAAGTTATGCTATATTTTCTCTAGTATATTACTTCTAAAATCCATACAAATATAGATAATCACTAGTTCTCCTTCCCCCTATAAATAAAGGGTTGCTTCAAGTTTTCATAAAAAAATACTAGTTTGATGGCATAGTATTGTCCAGAACTGGGCTAATGACGGATAATGAATGAATTATCAACATTTGAACATCACAAGGATTAAAATGAATCGTTGTGAACATCTCGAATATTTTATTCCAAATAACAATTTGATAGAATTTTATCAAAATTCTCAGCAAACTAGACGAACAAATTCACAACAATCGTACCCTATCTTGTTTGAAATTGAAATTGTAATTTATTTGCCAAATAATTTCACAGACACAAATCTACAATCACAAAATAATGAAGTTAACAAAAGTACAAGATTTTAGAAGTATACAGCAAATATGATCAAATATGATCAGCAAATTGTTCAATCATTACATCGGAAAACTTTAATTTTCACCAACCATTTTCTTCCCACCTTAACAGTTTTCTATTGGTGGAAAATCGCTCACGACTCAACCCTCCTCCTCCTCAAAACCATTCAACGAAAATTGCAGGGAACATCGCACAAGATTGTCAGGGGGGGTTGACTAAAATCAATACACGGCGAACAAATTAAATTTCTCAATCTTTACTGTGTCCCCCTCTATAATATTTAGCACGGAGAAGAAGTGGAGCTGTAGGGGGGGTAGATTGCTGTTCTGATGGTAATACTACATCTGTTCAGTATCCCCTGTGTGTGCGGTGAAGAGGGGGTCAAGGCCCGGGGTCAGGGGGGCTGTGTACCACCTCACGCGACGACCCATCATAGAGCCAACATCCAATCACAGGGAATCCCGTTCATAAGGAGGGCTGTTCTACAGTGGTGCAGTTTATAATTGTCAGTGTTCCTTGTGGGTAACTTCTATGCTGATACATTCAACCAATGCTGACTGTATAGAATGAAACCCACTGTAGCAGCCCTGGTATTCCGGGGAAAATTCGGTCACACGGTTTTCCCCCCTTCTACCACCCTGCCGGTTAGTGGACGGGGAAAACTGATGATGATGTCGGAGATGGACGTTAACCGCAACTAGTTTTGTCAACGAATGGTTTGTAAAATTAACGAGTCAACTTTTTATTTTCCTTGCCCTAGTACCATATGTAAGGAAAGTATTGCTTTCCGAAAAAAATTAGGGTACCCCAATTTCTAAATTTCTATACTTTTCAAGGTCCCCTGAGTCCAAAAAAGTGGTTTTTGGGTATTGGTCTGTATGTATGTGTGTGTTTTTGTATGAGTGTATGCGCGTCTGTGTACACTATATCTCATCTCCCAATTAACGGAATGACTTAAAGTTTGGAACTTAAGGTCCTTACAATATAAGAATCCGACACGAACAATTTCCATATAATGCAATTCAAGATGGCGGCTAAAATAGCGAAAATGTTGTCAAAAACAGGGGTTTCGCGATTTTCTCGAAAACAGCTCCAACGATTTCGATCAAATTTATACCTAGATTAGTCATTGATAAACTCTATCAACTGCCAAAAGTCTCATATCTGTGAAATTGCAGAAGCTCCGTCCCATCTATGCAAAGTTTGATCTAAGATTCCCAATTATCAGGTTTCAGATACAATTTAAACGAAAAATTTCAAGTGGAAAAGATTAAACATGAAAATCTCTACAATTAATGTTCAGTAACATTTTCACCTAAAATTTAAAATAAGCTCGAAATTCGAGAAAATGTTATTGTTCAATTGCAAACTGTTGATTCTATTAAATCATTCACTATGAAGACATAGCAGACTTCGTGTGTCTCCAGCGTTATTGGATCCAGCGTCCTGTCACCAGCTGGCTTAGATCTTTGACTTGAGATGCGCGTGAACACTAGCGTCAGGTGATCAATTTTCATAACGGCAAGGAAAGTTGTGTGAGTGCGCCACACCAGATTTTTTTGTCTAGTACTCGTTGTCAATAGTACTCATTTAAGAGTAATTTATTTATAGTACCATCATAATCTAGAGTATAATAACAGATTTATCTTATTAAGCATTGATAGCTTATATTCAGAGCGACTGAACGCATAGAAATACACTAGCGATAAGCTCTTGTCCAAGAAAATATTGTAGAATAGATTTGCGAAACCAGCTTGTCAAAAATATCGCTATGATATCGACCTAATTTAGATAAAACTATCAACTCTTGCTGATGGCACGATTCATGCCAATAACATTTTTGTTATGCTTTTGAATTATAGATTTTTTTGGTTTTGAAGATCATTAAGGGCCGGGTTCCGAGCTCGGGATTAAGCTAAGTCCTAGACTTTAAACAGCTGGAGTCAGAAAACTGGCTTTCTCAAACGGGGCGTAGTCGCAGCTTTTATAACATTAGTCGTAGTCTTTATTTTCTCAGCATTTCTATAATTGGAAACGTTTTTCCTTGACGAAATTAGACATTCTCAAATAATTAAAAATAGCTGAAACTTTACACTATTTTCTCTCTATTTTATTTTGCGTTCAATTTTCTAGATTTTCGAAATTTAATTCAAACATGACTATGACAATGACTGCGACTACTCCCCGTTTTGGAAAGCCAATTTTCTGACTCAAGCTGTTTAAAGTCTAGGACTTAGCTTAATCCCGAGCTCGGAAACCGGCCCTTAAACTGTTAACTATGTGTCTAGTGCCATCATAATAAATTCTTATTATAATACAGTACATATGAACATATGAATTTTCTTTTGTGCCTTCTGGAGATCATGAGAAAAGCCTCGTCCTCGACCTCTGTTAGACTAGAAAGGCTGTTCAAACACAGACAAAGAATTCATAATTTATGAGAAAAATTTATAAATCTAGATTTTTTGATTAAAGATGTATTTTACTTTCAATGGCTCAAGTAATTCAACATCCTTGACAAGGTTCAATGACAGAGTCTGGTGATCAGGAACGCTCCTTCCAGTCTAGATATTTCTGGATAATCTTTAATTATTCTAATATTTCATGTGGACGTTAAGGTGCGTACAGATATACGCGCCGCGAACATGAGCAATTCACTTTTAATCAGCTGATGCCAAGCTATTTATATTTGTATCTCACCGTTTATGTTAAAATGCAGATATAGTCAGCTGATTGAAAGTGAATTGCTCATGTTCGCGGCGCGTATATCTGTACGCATCTTAATATTTCATGTGGACGTTAAGGTGCGTACAGATATCTTACCGTTTCTGTGAAAATACAGATATAGTCAGCTGATTGAAATTGAATTTCTCATGTTCACGGCGCGTATATCTGTACGCACCTTTAGAAGCATAGGTCTTAAACAGGCCTATCAAAGAAGAATCGATTTCAAAAGTCTCTGCTGAGATAACCGTCTCTAGACTCATTGAACAATTCTGTACTATTCTATTCTCATATTATTAAAGGATTGGCAAAGGTATTTTGAACAGTTCACTACTGTAAGGAATTGACTTAAAGGATTTGACTTTTTTCAGCTCAGCAGCACTGATAGTTCACATTTGTACCTTTTAATTCTTGTAGTCAAGGCTTGACTACAGATTTGACTACTTGGTCAAGTCAAAGTTGACATTATTTGTAGTTGACATTTGACTACATTAGTTTTTGTTGAAAGCTTTCTTTGATCACGAATAATCTCCAATTCCAAAGAATGGACATTGATATGTCCAAAGCTCCGCCAATTTATGTAGATGCATAACAATATAATTATCTATAGTTATTATATCACAAATAGCTTTTTCATATCATATACAATTCAATAATTATTTTCTTAGTCTATATTATGTAAATTCATCTATAATTTTGCTGTATTGTAAGCTATTGTATATAAGTGTAAAAGCCAGTATATATTGTAATCTACATAAATAAAGCACTCAATCAATCAATCAATCAATCAATCAATCCCTCCAGCTTTTTAAAAATGCCAAGTTTCTCCAAGCAGTATCAATATTTGTTCATGATCAGCATAATACTAAGAACGTGTGATCAACTAATCAACTACTGATTCTGTTTCGCGCAGCCCACAATACCGCATACCAGTTGAGCTGTTACTGATAATTCAACTAATTGCTCAACTAGTTGAACCCTTTCAACGGTTGCGTTTCGTCAACGCAAGTTGATGTTGATAACAACACGAAGAATCATTAGCGTCGGCGCGCTCTCATGTGTGTGTGTGTGTGAGAGAGTTTCCACCATCGTCCAGTCACATGTTTTTAGGAAAGCGTCATGTCCTGCTGTAGAATGTATATAGTAGAGAAGTCTGCAGGAGTGGTGAAATTCACTCCAAAATGTCAGAATTACTTTAATGGCAAGCATTGCTGCTTCCAAGTCTCAGGAATGCTGGCAGTGCTCCTTGTGGATAACCCTAATGCTTCCCATTCATTCAAATGCTGACAGTTTTTGAGTGAATCTGGCCATAGACCACTAACACGCAGAAGCAATGCAAAGGGGATGAAGATTGTGAGAATTGAGGAGTGCGCGAGCCTACAACTGTCGATAGCGGGTGCGGGTGGCTTGTGGACAGGAAGCTCGCCAAGATAAGTGAGAAGTGATGATGTGGAGGATTTGATACAAGTTTCAAACGTTGTGCAACGGAAGCTGGTGGGGGTTTTTCTGATGGTGATACAGTCCCAAGGTTGTGGAGGAGATATCAAGCGGTGGAAGATGAAGAAGTTGAAAAAGGAGAAGAAGAAGAAGAAGAAGAAGAAGAAGAAGAAGAAGAAGAAGAGAAGAAGAAGAAGAGAAGAAGAAAAAGAGAGGAGCAAGAGCTAGCTTCCAAGTGCAAGTGGTTGTATAGAGGTTGTATCAAGCCGTGAGCCTGGAAGAAGAAGAAGCAGATGGAGAAGGAGAAGAAAAAGAAGAAGAAGAAGAGGAAGAGGAAGAAGAAAAAGAAGAGAGGAGCAAGAATAAGCTTCTCTAATGCAAGTGGCTGTGGAGAGT
The DNA here is from genome assembly GCF_014356525.2 of Nilaparvata lugens. NCBI lineage: Eukaryota > Metazoa > Arthropoda > Insecta > Hemiptera > Delphacidae > Nilaparvata > Nilaparvata lugens. The sequence goes on along the minus strand of NC_052514.1, from coordinate 3,840,154 downwards.
ATATTAACAAGCAGAGTGCCTGGTTGTTACTGAAAATTGGTTGAATGTTGAGTAAAGGAAGAATAATTCTTGATCATCAACATTCCTTCAAGAGCTTCCTTCCCTTCTGGCTTGCGACATTCCTCCTGGCTTGAAGTATCTGTTGAATTAATGATAAATCAATGATTATTGAAGAAAGATGGCTTGAATGATAATAAGAGATTTTGTAGACTGGATTTGGGATTTTCACATGTCATAAGAATTATTTTCTGATAATTATTATTATTGACTAGCAGGTAACCCGTGCTCCACAAGGGTCTATTTCTAAACTTGACAAACTGAAAACTTGATGTAATGAGATTTGGAAGAATTTGAAATAGGTCTAAAACCATCCTCGGTTATTAAGAATCTATTTGCAAAATTTCAAGTCAATCAGTCCAGTAGTTCAGACGTGATGATGCATCAAACGTAATTTTCCTATCCCGTGCGTGTATAAGCCAGCTCTTTACTTTATTCAATCAAATCAATCAAATTTATTTGTTTCCAACATTTACAGTATAAACAATATATAAAAGAATATACAATATATATTTGGTTTCCCAAATGACCGAAAGTGATAGGTTTCCCAAACGACCGAAATTTCTCTAGTTTGTCGCAAATGACCGAAAGCGGTCTACCAATTGGGAAAAAGTACCTAGTTTTCGTCTGTTTGGGAGAATAAAGTATTTCGGACATTTGGGATTCTGTCAATATTGGGACTCCACGACTTTATTATAGTATAGATTTGCTGGTGATGGTCATGCATTGTATTTGGATTTGCTACCAAGTAAAAAGAATTGACGTTTCTCAGATATTTTTTTAGTGGCAACTCAGTCATTTGAGCTTGACTTCCTTATCAAACCATCCACCCATCTTGCAACAGATGTTGTACCGTTGCAACAGAGCAGTTCGCCGCACAACAATATTGTTGGAAAACGGTGCACACTTATCGCGGGGACTTTTCGGCTGTGGGGTGGGGATAGAGGGGGTGAACCACCGCGTTGTGGATTAAAAATATTCTTTCTGCCGTTCCAATATCGCCGCTTGAGGTCGCTAGTGTCGGTAGGTTGTTTAGTTGCGTTCCAGTCGGCCAATCGTCGAGTGTTTGACGGTATCTCTCTCGAAAAACGACGCGACTAAAAACGCACACATTGTCTGTGTTTCCGCATAGTGAATGTGCTTCCCCCTTGTGTACTTCCTTGCAGCACTCCAGAGCTTCGTACATAGTTACACGTGTCTACACTAGTGTAGAAATCGTGTAAACACAATCCGTACTCTTTGTTACATGTGTGGTGTGGTGTGTTGTGCTACTAGGTAACGTTCTAGGTGCTCCACTGTTTACAGTGTTAATATTGTTGTCAAAAGCTTTCAACAGATCTAAAATCGATATCTTGAACATTATTTTATCAGAAACTAGACACATTACGTTATTTTTATCAGTTCAGTATTTGTTAAATCTGTAAAGGCAGATTCGAATTTATTTAGGGCTTGATTTCTCAGTTTAAATTCCACGATATGTCGGATGAAGACAGGCACGAAGATGGAGTCAGCTGGTTACAGGGTACGATCACAGTAATCACTTTAATTGATATCATGTCATTCAATGTATACTCCCCTCTTACTCTCAAAAACTGTTGACTTCAAAGGCTTTAGATGAACTCGTCTCAGCAGTTAATTTAGAAATAAACTAGTGAAAGTTTTGTGACAGCTATTTTAATTGTTGACCCTGAGTTTAATGTGACAATAGTGGAAACTGTCGAAGATTATTCTGGTGATAACAGTTTCAAAGTTCACGTTAAAAATTAGTATTCAATACAATACAATCACTGGTGCTAAGTTTGAACAGTGCGTACTGTGGATATACCCTACTGAGCTGTGCTATCTGTGTGTGATAACACTGAAGAAACTGTGGTTAATTGAAGGATTATTCCAAGAGTGTTCAAGTGGAAGACAAATAACACGTGTACTTTTGGATTTAAGAAGAGGTATGTTTCCAGTTTCAACTTAATTATATATAATTGAGCCTGTGAAAGTCAGAGTGGTGTAAGTCATTTTTTTCGAGTTAAGTCCAGTTACGGGCTCTAGAACTATTAATCTATTACTAGAAGAGTGGTGTAAGTCATATGGTTCAAGGAACTGTCCAGAGAGAGAGAGGGAGAGTCATATTCATCATAGTGTTGCATGAGTGGTGCATGTAATTAACACACCTACAAAAATGTTGATTGATCATTTTTTTGGTCATTAACACACCTACAAAAATGTTAATTGATTATTTTCTTGGTCAAATCAATAGTCATTAGTGAGAACAATACATGCTTGTGGCCTTGAAAACATTAAATTCATCACCTTCTCACTTGGGAATTGAGTGAAAGCTTCTACTAAAACCTTTAATTTCTCAGAAGAAGGTTAATATGACTCACACCACTCTGATTTTAACAGGATCTTGGGAAGTGCATGATTGCATTTTCAGTCACATTAGTTAACGATGTTTGTATCAAATCATTGATAACATTCTGTGGTGGAGTATGATAGGAGCTTTCTTCTCTTGTCCTCTACATTATCAATTCCCTTCCCGTTTTCATTTTATTTTGATTTAAATTGTAGGTCAAAGTATGTTCAGACTAAACTAACACAAGCTATTCTCTATGTTTTATATGTTTAAGAAACTTTATTTATGTTGTATAGACTTCAGGATTTATAAATCATAGACTTTCTTCAATTAACCAAATAACAAAATGATATAAATATAAAGAAAATAAAAATCTCAGTACCCTTTTTTAAAATATTTTATCACAACATGTTTCGGTCATTTATGCCATAAAATATTTTAAAAAAAGGGTACTGAGATTTTTATTTTCTTTATATTTATATTACAAGTAGCCCTATACAGAAAAGAGATAAACAAAATGATACATTGTATTGTGAAGGGAACTTTAATGACATTATCAAGCTAATAATACCATAGATAAGAAATGGAGGAATCATCTTTTCATTATTAGTCCATGACAATCCAGGATTGACAACTATTGCAGGGTTGAATAGGCAACCTGCCAAGCATGTAACGTAATTGCATAATTCTGTGATTACTGGGCAGATCAGTCAGATGAACATACATCTAGAGTTCTCAGTTTATCCGAATGGAATCAATTCATTTCACTGATTAAATTAGTTTCGAATCTAGAAGCTTACCGTACTCACTATATTTAATGAATCAATTTCGAACGAGATGAAAATATGTCTTGTCTTGAAGCAGAGATTGATTGATTGATTGAGTACTTTATCTATGTAGATTACAATATATACTGGCTTATACACTTATATACAATAGCTTACAATACAGCAGAGAAAGAGAGATATAGAGTTGTTTGTTTATGTAGATTGCAATATGTACTATCTTATATACTTATATACAATAGCTCAAAATACAGCAAAGTTTCAGATGAATTTGTATAATTTGAACTAATATAGTAAATTATTAGACTGCACATTAATTCAAGAAAAAAAGAAGCAATTTGGTATTATCATAGATAATATTCTTATGCATCTACATGAATTGGCGGAGCTTTGAACATATCAGTGTCCATTTTTTGGAAAGAATGTTCAGAATGTGCTTCCCGGTAAATATCTTCCAAGGAGAGAGAGATTGATTGATTGATTGAGTACTTTATTCATGTAGATTACAATATATACTGGCTTATACACTTATATACAATAGCTTTCAATACAGCAAAATGATAGATGAATTTACATAATATAGACTAAGAAAATTATTATTGAACTGTATATGATACGAAAAAAGCAATTTGTAATAAACTAAAGATAATATTGTTATGCATCTACATAAATTGGCGGAGCTTTGGACATATCAATGTCCATTCTTCGGAAAGAATATTAAAAATATCCTTCCCACTAACTCTCTACCAAGAGAGAGTGAGAGAGATACTCTCTATCGTATTCTTGTTTCTCTGTTGAAAGCTTCCATTTCTTGAAAACACTTTGAATGCATCTTCGTGAATGCTGTTGTTCAAAAGTCAATATTTTTTCGCATCGGTGTAGGTCTAATACTCTGTTCATACCGTGCTCCAATCAGCGTGTATTTAATTTCTTTCAAGAGCAATAATTTTAATTCATAATGTAACTCTATTAATGTAAATTTCGACTTTCAAACAAATATCAAAACAGAGCATGTATGGGAGAACGACATAGCTGCATCAAACTACAAAGATACACACCATATAATCAAGAAAACAGTCTAGAAAAATGAAATATTAATAAGAAATTAGAAAATCGAATACTAGTATTGTTGACCGAGCGAAGTGAGGTCTAAGATTCAAGTCGACGGTTTGGCATTTCTCATTGTTTCATTTAAACATTGTTTAAATGTTTAATTGTTTATATGTTATGCATTTACGGCGAAGCGCGGTAATAGATTTTCATGAAATTTGACAGGTATATTCCTTTTTTAATTGCGCGTCGAGGTTTTTCGGAAATTTTGCATTTCAAGGACAATATAAAAGGAAAAAGGAGCCTCCTTCATACGCCAATATTAGAGTAAAAATCAGACTATGGAATAATTCATCATAAATCAGCTGTCTAGTGGACTATAATACGACCCGTTCAAAAACATCGAACATCTTGAAAATGTATCTTTCCAATCTTTCCATCAATGCTGTAGACAGTTGCAGCCAGATCTGATAACAGCGCTCACACTCACATCCCGGGACGACACGTCACGGTACGATAGGACAGAAAGCTCTATGTTTATTTAGGATTTTTTCTAGTCATTTTAAATTGATAGATTATTTTTTTATTTTTGAGAAAACATAACAACAGGTCAATGTAACTTACTGTGGTCTACTGTTCACAGAACTAGTAGTACAAGAAACTAGACCACATTTTGATTACAGAAGTAGTGCCATAGAGCATAGACAAACCAAATATTCAGTTTTCTTATTTATAATAGTATACTCGCATTGTTGTCAACTTAATAACGTAGCAGTCTATTCCACATTGACTATTATCACAGTATATCTATGGTGCAGTGAACGTTGATTACTATACCTGTACTTTTGTGATCGTATAACCGTCCTTGAACTGTGAGCTGCTACAACATTCCACTATGGAGATCCACTTCAAATTGTCAGCTCTGTTTAAATGGGCAGCATCCATGTTATCTATAAGAAATGCTGACAAAATAGTGTAAAGCTCACAATACAAATTGCACGTCTGTTCTGAAAGTGTCTTCAGCTTTTAATTTTATAGATTAAAAATTTTCCCACTCTTATGAATTTAATTTTCCCATCTATCAACTTGTGGAATACAAAGGTTAATCAAATTTACATATTATTGTAACTACATTATAAATAAGATTCCAAGCGATTTTATTGATAAAAAATTTCTCGTAGTTGACTTAAAAGTATAGAATATTGGATTGAGCAGAATATATTCTTCAAAATAGTTGTATGAAGTATAGTATTGTACCCAACAAGCATTATTACTAGAAACTGTGAACGAGTCATCATACATTTGCTGAAGAACAATATCTTCATTGTAGAATTCATGATTTTTCTGTTCCAAATCCTGGCCTCCATAAAGGAGTTGTGACTAGTTTGATACAATTGTGATACGAATAATTGTTTTATCATTGTCTAACCAGTAGTTCTGTGAACAGTAGACCTCACGCAGTATTCTCATCCACAAGTACCTGATTGAAACTATAGACCTTATGGAAATGCAGCAATAAACTGGCTTCTCCACACATCTCTGTAATCACTTGTCAGCTGATTTGTGATGAATAGTTCTATAGTCTGATTTTTACTATAATATTGGCGTATGAAGGAGGCTCCTTTTCCCTTTTATATTATCCTTGGAATGCAAAATTTCCAAAATCCTTGTATATACGTCGACGCGCAATTAAAAAAGGAACATACCTGCCAAATTTCATGAAAATCTATTACAGTACCGCGTTTCGCCGTGAATGCGCAACATATAAACATATAAACATTTAAACATTAAGAGAAATGCAAACCGTCGACTTGAATCTTAGACCTCACTTCGCTTGGTCAACAATAATTGAAATGTAACTCTGACGTTACATAATGTATTTCTTAGTTTGTAATTATTTTCATTTATATAAATAGAATTAGAAGATAATACTATTATGTATTTCCGTTTTTTATTTTTTCAAAATTATTGTACTGATTTGTTAAGTTCATCCATTTTTGTTTGTAATATTGTCAGTGTTATGAATAAATTTCAATTTCAATAATTAATAATTGAATAATTGTCTAACAAATATACGTATTTCTAATGAATCAATTCCTTAGAATCGATAATGATCAGAATCTTAACATTTAACATAATTACAGTACATTCATGTAATGGTTCACAGTCAAGTTGAAAGTTTCTCCTGAAGGAATCCTGTAGCCCTTTACAGCAATAATTTTTGCTCTTTAATAAGCATTTAAAGGCTTCTATTACATTGGATGCTATAAGAGATTGGAACACATTACATTCGGAGATCTTCAAAAGTAGTAGTTCATCCTCATGTTAATCTCCTATTTCATTTTCAATTTGACTATTTGTTTTCTTGTATCAGTTGCCTATTTCTCTCCCCTGTATTTCTAATAATTTTTTATATTTTTACAAATGAATAAACTAACAATGAACGTGTAATTACAATAATGATTATATGCACCAATCTCTATGACTGTATGTCCCTCTCACACGCACTCTCTCTCACTCTCACTCTCCCGGTCGTGTGTTAATGGGAAGGATATTATTTTAGAATTGATAATAATTACTTGTTAAAACACCGCTGATTTATGAAATTACATTACAATTTTATATTATCGTTATTCTAGTTTCATTTAATCTCTATTCTCATTGATTAATTATCTTTACTTTGTAAAATTCGTTAAATAATTAGCATTACCGTCATTTAATGTAAATTAGTGTATAAGCCAGTAAATATTGTAACATACATAAATAAAGAAATCTAATCTCTCTCTCTCTCTCTCTCTCTCTCTCTCTCTCTCTCTCTCTCTCTCTCTCTCTCTGTCACTCTTGTGTCAATCTCCTTTTTTATTTCTAATTTGATTTCTGGTATCAGTTGCCTATTTCTTTCACCTGTATTTCTAATAATTATATTTTTACAAATGAATAAACTAACGTGTAATTCCAACGATGATTATATGCACCAATCTCTCTCACTCTATCACTCGCTCTCGTTGCATTACCGTCCGATTCCAGTATCCTTTGTTTTTGAAGGTCACGGGTGAAGGTTACTGCTGCTACCCTGGCTGGCTTGGTTCATGGCTTACTTTAGATATATTCAGTATGGGCTGAGGTTGGTTTGGATCGTTTGATCCTTCCAAAGGTTTTTACTTGGCCACTGAACGTTTGCTTCGCTCTCTTCCACCAAGGCTGAACTTCTCTCTCTGTCTCTTACTCTCTCTAGCGCGCTCAACCTCGCTCTCCTTCAAACACTCTTTCTCTCTTACTCTCTCTCACTCACTCTATCACGCTCACTCTATCTCTCTCTGTCTTATTTTTTTCCTCACACACAAATTTACTTTCGCTTTCTCATTTACCGATTGTTAACTCTATACTCTATTTACCGTTTCCATTTCTTCTTGACTTGCTATTGCACTTGGAAGCTTGCTCTTGCTCCTCTCTTCTTCTTCTTCTTCTTCTTCTTCTCCTTCTTTTTCTTCTTCTTCTTCTTCATCTTCTACTTCTTCTTCTTCTTCTTCTTCTCTTCTTCTTCTTCTTCTTCTTCTTCATCTTCTTCTTCTTCCTCTTTTTTCTTCTACTTCTTTGCATTGTATTTTTATTCTGTAGTAGATTCCATGTTCCAATGCTAGTGAAAAGTGGATGCAGATACAAATATATATTGAGAGAAGAGCTTTGGTTCTTAGGCACGGCTTCTAGGACAATAATTATCAAATATAATGGACCATTATCTAGTCCACATTAAATCTAAGGTTCAATATTTCATTGGATTTGATAAATGTCTTAGGAATCGGAATCAACCATCAGTTTCATATTGATATCCTCGATTTGAGATCAGTAATCTCTCTTTATAAGCTCAGTGAAATTCACTTCAGTTAGCCAACATTGTTTAAATGGGGGGATTGCTATTATAATAATTATATGAGGATAAATGAATCTATAAATATAATGGATTAAATCCATATGATGTATGGATTGCTATTATAATATATGAGGAATGCCCACCACAGTTTGACGAGAAATTCACTATAAAGATTGATATTTTCAGCTGGAAATAGAAGGTGAAGGTCGAGAATATACTTTGTCAACACCATCTCATTAAATCACACATTACCCACGCACAAGCAAAAATGTGGGCTTCATCCGCAAATAGTAAATTGAATTGAAATAAAGAAAATACCCAGAATATTGATGTTTTTCAAGAAATTACTGTAGTGTTACTTTTGGCAAGGATTCTGTTTATTTTGAAAGAGAAAGTGGATCACATTTGGCAACTAGCGTATATCCATAAATAGGGATTTTGCCCTTGAAATATTGATGACATTCTTATTGGAATTGGATCATGTGAGAGAAAGTGAGATGGGAAAGAAGCGAGGTAGATTTAGGTGAAGCTCCTACATTTTTTAGTAGCTTGATGCTCAGGTATCAAGTAATTGAAACAATCAATAAATTACTATTTGGAAGTTGAATTGACGCGAAGTTGTGATAGCTGTCAAAGAAATATTTTATTCCAATTTTAGAAATACTGTAATGTCATAGATATAATATATAATATACTGCTATAAGTCGGAACAAACAAGGTATCATAGCTCATCAATCAAAGAAGGTGAGGAGAAAAAAGTTGAAGAAGAAGAAGACGAAGAAGAAGGAGAAGAAGAAGAAGAAGAAGAAGAAGAAGAAGAAGAAGAAGAAGAAGAAGAGGAAGAAGGAGAAGAAGAAGAAGCAGAAGAAGAAGAAGAAGACGAAGAAGAAGAATGATAATACAAAAGTTCTCATTTATGATGATTTCTTCAATGGAGAGGAGAGATTACGGTTATGTACTAAATATGTGTCACATACTGAGAAAAATATAACTAAAGTATAAACCAAACAACTAAAAAAAAAGGAATGGATTCATCGTAGTAACTGTAACAGAAAATGCTACAAGCAGATGGAATAAGATATTAGCAGGCAAAATAATAGATATCAACCAATAAAAACAGTATTAATAGATTCATTTTATAACAGATACCTTACAACTGTATGTTTGATAACTGTATTAGAATATATGCCTGAGGCAAAAGAAGCAAAAAATATTCAATCCTCAAAGTCTGGCAGTCAATGAAGACCTTATTTTCGAAACCACCGACTGCTCTCGTGGTGGAATTGTCAGCATTCCTTATTAATAACATTAATGCTTTCCATTCAGCCACTGCTGACAGATTGACATGCATCTTGCACTACAAACACAAACGTCTGTATGTTGTGAACATTTGGAATCTTGAACAGGTGAGTTTGGACTACTGCAAAGGGGTGGCTACCAGAACACAGCTATAAAATCGGTGAAAAAAAACGAAAGCTGGCAGAAGAGAAACAGAAAACAACAACGAAGAATGAGAGAGAAAATCAAAAACTGGTCTGATCCTGCCTGGTTTTGCCTGGTCGATTCGATCATCCTTGTAAATTGTTTCTGATTTTATTTTTTGTTCTTGTCTTCTTCTTTTTCCTTCTTCTTCTTCTTTCTTCTTTTTTCTTCTTCTTCTCCTGCCTTCTCTTTCTTCTTCTCCTGCCTTCTTCTTCGTCTTCTTCATCTTCTCCTCCTGCCTTCTGCTTCTTCTGCCTTTTTCTTCTTCTTCTTCATAAGGTAAGAAGCTTACTCACACGAACCGGCATGCTTGTACAAATGAATTAAGTCTCGCGAATTCAGAAAACATAAAAAACAATGGTAGAGTTCTGGTAGAATGTTGTTTCAATAGCATGACTACTGTGAATTGCACTGCATCAGTCAATGAGTCACGTGATATCACAGTCTGTGTGAATCAGACTCTAATTTGAAAAGAATTCACCTTTATTTTCTACTGAAAAAGTCGTCTTAGCAATCAAAAGATTCTCTTCGGGCCGTTCTCACAGTCAAAGCTTAAACTGAATTGAATCAGCTGGTGGCTTAAACCAGCGAGAAGTTAGTACTTCCTTTATCTCGGCTTAAACTGAAAATGAACCACAATATAACGAACGAGACTTGATATGGATTTTATCCAGTTTAAAATTTAATTGAGTTTGAAAATTGTCACTGTGCAAACACGGCACATTAATATCAGTTAGAATTATGAATTAATTTATCCCCAGTATGACTAATTGAAACATCAACATTAGCTTCAATCTAGGTGTCAAAAGTATCTCTTCTCATAACTGATTCATTGGATAGTTCTTTGTTGGATCAGTGAATTAATTACTCAAATTAATAATTCAATTCAACCAATAAAATTAAATTAATAAACAGTTGGAACTGAAGAGAAACTGAATTAGATCAGCTAACACACAATAAACTAGTCGACCATTTAGTGTGCGAAGCTTCAGCTGTGATTGGCTGAAAGCTCTTAACTCTTAACAGCTGTGATTGGTTGAATAATCCAAGCCCACGAAGTATTTCAACAATTTTGTGGGCGGAGCAGCTCAATATACTCAGTTGTGATTGACTGAAGGTTCTCGACCGTGATTTGCCGAGCGTCTTAGCCCCAGTTTCGTCTCAATATTGAACATTATTCAATTATTGAAAATTAAACCTGTTCAATGAAAATTAGAAGCTCATTTCAAGTGTTTAACTGTCGTTGCTAATGGCTGTTTGAGGATTGTAAGTTTAAAGGCTGTTTGAGAATTGTAAGTTAAAAGTAAACTGCAACAACTGATTAATCAAATCTAGCTATTTTGTGGCACTAGCTATTATTAGCTTCAGTTTTCATTTATATTTATTGACGTGTCCTTTTGGTTTCTGTAATCACATTAAACATTAAACATTGGACTTGAAATACTAAATACTAGCCAGTTATAGTCTCATGAAATGAAATAATTCTTCATTAGGCATATTCATGATAATGCCTTTTTTCTTTAGGGCTACTTTAAATATAAATAAAAATATAAATCTGAGTACCCTTTTAAATTATTTTAGCATGACATGTTTCGGCTACTAATGCCATTTTCAAGATTTTCGACTTGTAATATGTACTCAGATTAATATTTTCATCCATAATAATGTGATTATGAATCAACTCATTCATAATAATGTGTTCCATTTTAAGTTTATTCAAATCGCCAGTTTATCCGACTCAGTTCAAGTCTACATTGTGCTATGGTCTCTAATGAAATTATTCGAAAGAAATAAATATTTTCTGACTTGAAATCAAGGTTTTTGTTACCATAGAAGTACTTATCTCAAGTAGCCTATCCAACTTATCAATTCTTGCTTCTTCAACTAATCTCTTGCTAGCATTTGACGAAAATAAGAACACTAATACTTCAAATTATAGTGCTCCAATTGTTATCAATTTGTATACAGTACTGATTGGAAAGGTCATTGACCGATAAACGGTAATTCATATCACACATAATATATCCACATAATATATAATTCAGGGTATAATAGTTATGTATTTATGGTGTTCGAGTAAGGAGAGAGTCTATTCATATATCATTCAGCTTTCACTCGTTCTGTTAGATTTCAATCATCTGTTAGGTTTATACTTCACTTCTGATCCTTCTGAATACTTACTTCCTCATACTAGACTTCTAGTATTCTGATTATTGGCTTGAATTTTCTGTATGCTCTTCCTTATCGAAAATATTTATTGACATATTCTTTCATCTTATCATTTTTTTGCACGTGTGATTAAAATGAAATTGAATAGATATTTAGGCACTAGGAATACCGAGTCAAGGGCCCGGTTGCACAAAAGCCGGTTATATTTTAATCGTGATCAATTTCATGAGAACCGATCAGAGAAGGCTTTTTTGAAAAGAGGGCTTCTCTGATTGGTTCTCGTGAAATTTATCACGAGTAAAATTTATCCGGCTTTTGTGCAACCAGCACTATATCTGTCCGATCAAAATTTAATGCTTCTCGAAAGAACATTGACAGTGAGATTCACGTTTAGATGGCAGTGGAAAAAGATACAAGGTGTATTAATTTAAAGATTCTACATTGATGTCGATCATTTTCATGCTATAGAAAGATTTGTTTGATTACAATTTTGTACAGTTTTTGAGTGTTGCTACAAGAAGTATAATTTTGTATGTCATTTCTTTGTATCAGAAGTATTTCTCAGTATTGCGACGTATACTATTTCTTAGTATTCAGACTTGGTGTAGGAAAGTATCATTTATACTAAGAGTGAACTACTCATGTACCTTGGAGTAGTAGAGATTTAACAGAACATCCAAAAGTTGATTGATATAATAATCTCGAACCGTGAGCAATCCAGCTCTGCTGCCCATTCAATCATGCTGATAGTAGTCTAGTTTGAAGTTCATGTCCACTGTAACATAAACAGCTCTAACATTCTGTTGAGCTCACGTGTACTTATCAAAATAGACTTAACTCTCGTAGAATCTGAGTTTACAATCTCAGCAGGAGATAGAAAAAGCAAAAACGTTCCCTACTGAGTTGCTACTACTGATCCAGTTATATTAAGGTGCGTACAGATATACGCGCCGCGAACATGAGCAATTCACTTTTAATCAGCTGATGCCAAGCTTTTTATATCTGTATCTTACCGTTTCTGTAAAAATACAGATATAGTCAGCTGATTAAAAGTGAATTGGTCATGTTCGCGGCGCGTATGTCTGTACGCACCTTTATGGGCTGCTGTTGTTTTGACTACTTGCATTACACGTGCAGAAATTGGAAGGATCGATATTTAAATCATAACATGTGTACAGTTTGAAGTATGCCTTCATCTTCAAAATTAGTTTATTTTTTACAAAAAAAATCGAGATTTTTTAATTCTGATTTTTTTCAAAACGTGTGACAAGAATCGCAAGAATGATTGAGTGCGTATAGTTTGAAGTATGAATCGATCTTCAAAATCAGTTTTTGATCAGAAAAAATAATGATTTTTGTTAAATTGCTACATTTTTTTAAAACTTGGGCCAGGAATATTACAAGAGTGAATGAGTAGAATGTAATGTGATTCAAATGTATTGTTTTGTATTATTTGAAAAATAGTGATCAATCTTTCAATATCAAAGAGTTTTAGCATGGAGAACTATTTAGTTTGTTTTTCGGTAATTCAAAAATCAAATCAAAATTTTCATTCACAATACAAACAATTGAGGGTCCTGCCAAACTCGAAGGTTATATATATATATTTTTAATATGTGAATATTTTGAATGAAAAAGACTAAGGAATTGTCAAAAAACCACTGATTTATTGATAATTAGAAAGACCGGTTTCGTTTATTAATCTCTGATAATCTCAGTTTATCAGAGATTGACAATGGTCTTTCTAAATATCAATAAATCAGTGGTTTTTTGACAATTTCTTAGTCTTTTTCATTCAATATGAATAATTACCACAATATCAACTTCTCAACTACACAAAAAATGTGAATATTTCCTATTTTAGTTATAATAATGTGAAATATTTCTTCTATGTTCAGTTTTGAAGCATCTAAATTTGAAAATCTACTTTGTAAAAATACTTGAGGACTGAAAATTTTGTGAATTTAAGAACTACAAGACTTTACCTATTTCGGACTATGTGTTATCTAAATTTGGGAGAGGAATAGCACAAGGTTACCTTATTTTTTCTCGCCCTATCATTTTGATAATGTACTTGATATTGTATAAATGAATGAATGAAAATGAATTCTAATTTCTAGAGTACTTCTGTAGACGACTAGAACTGTTCGAGTTCATGAAGGAACTAGATGAATTAACCTATGATTTTAGGTGAAACTTCTCTATTCAATGGGAAGATGATCTTCTACCAGAACCTTCTTCACGAAACCAGAACCTGGAACCATCTGTTCCTAAAAGTTTCTGATTGTTGATGATTTTTGAAAAATATTTCATGCTGGGAAGAATAGGCTTCAGGCTGTAAATAATAGGCTTTTTGCTGAGGAATTCTTCTGGAAATTCTACATCCCTTGTCCTAGATTCGATCTTCCTGTCAGACTATTGAACTGTGATATGATTGAGTAGTTTCGTTGTATGGGATATCCCTATTCTTATGCTACCCATTTTTACCCATCAAGACAGAATTTTGAGTGAACATGAGAAGGTTCTGGGATAAACCTTTTAAAAACTCTTATAAACCATAATATCGGTGACCGAGCTTCGCTCTGGAGTACAAAAGCATAAACAATTTATTACGAAAGAAGAAATTATAATAACATTCATAACATTAATTACCAGAGGAATGCAAAAATTTCCATCACAAAGGCCCAGTTGCACAAAAGCCAGTTAAATTTTAATCCTGATTAACTTCCTGATTAACTGATGGATCCACTGGAATTAATCAGGATTGGAAATAAACGGCTTTTTTGCAACCGGCACTAAGTACCTTTTTGAATGATTACAAAAGTTCAACAGCTGAGTCATAATTTTGACACAGTCCCACACACATGAACTCGCTCACTCACTTCCATCACCAACAGACGACGAGATAATTATTATCAGATGTTTTTCCAAGGATGAATGATAATTATCCTTTTAATGTCCTTCAGTGAGTTTTCCTAGGGATGAGACCTAGTTCAATCGAATCTTTATATTATAAACCTACTATGTTCTGAATTTAGTGAGAATCGTTGGAGCCGTTTTCGAGCTCCGGTGAAATACAAACATATATAAACATCTAAACATCCAAACATCTAAACTGAACAGAAGCTGCTTGTTTAATAGTATAGGATTAACATCACAGAAAAGCTGTATCTGTTGTTGTAATAAATTAAGAAGTATCTCAGCCGGTTGCACAAAAGTCTACTAAATTTTGATTAAAATCATGTTTAAATGCCACGAAAACCAATCATAGAAGACCTTCTTGGAGAGGAGGCTTCTCTGATTAGTTCTCGTGGACTATAATCCCGATAAAAATTTAAAAATTGAAATTAAACCTGATTAAATTCCACGAGAACCAATCACAGAAGCTTTTTTTCAGAAAACCCTTGTCTGGTTGGTTTTCATAGAATTAAATCATAATTAAAATTCAACAGGCTTTTGTGCAACCAACACTCGGTTTTGAAAAATAGTGCCAACTTGATAGTTTCAAAACTCTACTTATTAAGGAAACTGGAAAAAAGTTACAGCTTGAGATATGTTGTGATGGAACTGAAGTTTTAAGCAATTAATTTTGATGTGATAAACTTGTTCTATCATTCCACTTGATTCAAGCTGGATATCCACATATAAGTATCAGAGAGTCCGTGTACGGTTCAGTTGAAATATTATTCCTATACATTCTAATGGGACTATTTACACTGAGCCCGGCCGAGCGGGTATGAATAGTGCCATTAGAACGTATAAAGAGAATATTTTCACTGAAACGAATACGGGGCTCTAACACTGATATGTGGGGAATCTAGCTTTGCATGATACTTTATTTAGAAGAAAGACATCTATAATAATAATCACTTTACTTATTTGAGCTAATTTATTCAAATAAATTATAAAAACAATATAAAACTTGTAGTATCCTTTTATTAAAACATTTCAACTTGAAAATGGCCAAAGTAGGTCGAGACTAGTTGTTAAAATGTTTTTAAGTTTTTAAAATGTCTAATAAAAGGGTACTACAAGTTTTATATTGTTTCTATTACTATGATAATATTTATTTACTCATTAATTATCTATTGTAATAAATATAAATCTTAAAAACAAATCACTTCTACAAAGAAAGATTTTTGTAAGACAATAATTATTATCAGTTCTTGCTATGAAGAGATGAACATAACAAGACAAATCGATTAAACCAGTCCTGCATCTTACAAAAGTAAAACCATGTGATCAACAAACCTATCATTACTGACCAGTTGGACCTTGTCCTGAGTGACCTTTACTGGGCTCCAGACTCAAAAAAGGAGGTAAATTTTCGTTTTGTAGGATTTTTGGTTGGTCAAACTGTTCGGTATTCGTCACGATTTCTGGAGAAGAGAAAAAAGAAGTTCAAAGCCTGCGTTCTCCTGATATTTTGATGGAGAAAAGGCTGTCAATGCCTGTAGAGTGTGGTTCTCCTTCAAGCTAGTTTTTTGAACGAAATTTGTGGGCTGGGAATAAATTTCAATTTCAAAACTATAATTTATCTTGAAAAGTAACTATAAATATAATGATCTTATAAGGAAAGAGCAATATTAAACGAACACTTACATCTGACCAAAATTTGGTCCAAATTTGACCAAACTACTTTTGACCAAAATTAGAAGAACTAATATTTAATATAAATCAAATCAATATATCTTCTTTTCTTGAATATGGAATATCATTTTATTTCAAATGTATCCAATTCTTTATCATTAGTGTATGATGAATAGGCTAGAGAGAGATAGACACAAGCAATAGTTTCTCTAATCTTATCATTTAGTGCGTTGTGCGTAGAATATTATAGGTTAATTAACTCATTAAACTAGAGTTGTTCCAATTTAATTGGAATAATTGATTATCAATTCATAGAAGAAGAGTGTATGTTTTGTTTTACAAGCGATACCATTTCGATTTTTAGTTCAAGTGTAGCCTATATAATTATCAACATATATAGTTTTCAACTATCTTTGTATTTTCGGGTTTACTGATTTTCAAATAGCATTATTCTTCAATTTTTTCACATAATATCCATTTGGTTTTGTTGATTACTATAGGTTTCTTTACATTCACTGTTGTTCAACGGTTTTCATGGCCATATTTGTAATGCTTGGGCGTGTCTAGTCGCTCGGCCAATCACAGTGCAGCTCAACGTTCATTGGTCAATAGCTAGTGACCAATCATAGCGCTTCACACTTCATACATTCTATATACTCTGCTGCTCGATGTTTAAGCATCGAGTCTGATAGAGATTGATAATGGTGTAATAATCGAAACTAGTATCTCAATTTTGTTTTAGAATGAGTTGTTTTGTTGTGGTTGTTCTGATTCAACACTAATATCGATTTTTATGGTGGTTTTTGAACATTTTTCAAATGCTTAATTTAGAGCTCCGCAAGGGTTTAATCAAATACTTTAGAAACTGAAAACTTGACGTAATGAGATCTTGAAGAATTTAAAATAGGTCTATAACCACCCTCGGTAAATTAAGAATCTTTAAGCAAAATTTCAAGTTTATCAGTCCAGTAGTTGAGACCTGATGATGAGTCATTCGTGAATTTCCTATGCCAATTCTCTCCTTAATATTTTAAAATTTTTCACAAATATATTGATAACCGACTCCTGGCAGACAACCTTCTCGGTTATGCCAAAATTGAATGGCTTAGTTTGTTTTCTTATTTCCTTGAATAATTAATAATTAATAATTATGCATATGAAATGTTTTTATGATTTTTTTTTTGTTTTTTATTCTTAGCTTTGTTAAATAAACGCCTTTCTATTCATATTTTATTCATTCTCTCCTTTATTATATTTGAGATTTTAGGTCCATAATGTGATAACAAAAACCACATGGACACATCAAAAAATAAAATAAAAAAGGAAGCTTATACGGTATCATGTAGCATGTAATCTCATACTCTTTTTGGACTCATTTTATGAATTATCTTTCCCCCCTTAAATTATATCAATTTATTATTGAAATTTAAATAATTTTCCAATTTTTTGCAGACTTACCGAGGCAAGCTGTCAGCTGGAGGTACCCCCACCAGAGGGCAAACCCCCCCTCAGACGACTGTACCCCTAAATGGTTCCAGTGATCCTATGATGGCCGGTCTACAAGACCATCAAACCGTGAGTCAATAATTATTCATTATTTTATGTAATTAAAAATCAATTATTCATTATTCAATCATTACGATTACCATTAATTACGAGTATCATTACCACACTTACCTTTAATTACGAGTATCATTACCACATTTTCTTCTATATGGTTAAGTATTATTATCATTAATCCCCATCAAATAAGTGAGACAATATAGACTATTATCATATCTTCTCTCATTATCATCATCATCAGTCTCATTACCCACGCACAAGCCTGAAGATCATGTGGGCAACACCCTCAAAAAAGTAAAAATTTAACAATGTATACAGAAAATATTGACTTTTCAAAAATTGGAACAACATAGCCTACCTGAGGTATTCAATATCCAGTGAGATAAGTATTTATGATAAGATCAATCACACATCTATAATGAATATTATCCTTGTCATACCTACTACCAAAGGCAAAGAAAATTATTGCTTTCCAAAAAATTCAAGATATCCCAATTTCAAGTTTTCTATACGTTTCAAGATCCCCCAAGTCCAAAAACATCACTTTGTTCAGTGTTGCCGTTATCATTTGAAACGTCATTGAAGTGACAATTGTTCTTTTTTTACATTCCTTGCCCTATTACCATAGGTAAGGAAAGTATTGCTTTCCGAAAAAAATT
This sequence comes from Nilaparvata lugens, assembly GCF_014356525.2. Lineage (NCBI taxonomy): Eukaryota > Metazoa > Arthropoda > Insecta > Hemiptera > Delphacidae > Nilaparvata > Nilaparvata lugens. The sequence goes on along the minus strand of NC_052514.1, from coordinate 3,821,578 downwards.
AAGGTACCGCAATTTCTAAATTTCTATACGTTTCAAGGTCCCCTGAGTCCAAAAAAGTGGTTTTTGGGTATTGGTCTGTGTGTGTGTGTGTGTGTGTGTGTGTGTGTGTGTGTGTGTGTGTGTGTGTGTGTGTGTGTGTGTGTATGTGTGTGTGTGTATGAGTGTATGTGCGTCTGTGTACACGATATCTCATCTCCCAGTTAACGGAATGACTTGAAATTTGGAACGTAAGGTCCTTACACTATAAGGATCCGACACGAACAATTTCGATCAAATGCAATTCAAGATGGCGGCTAAAATGGCAAAAAAGTTGTCAAAAATAGTGTTTTTCGCGATTTTCTCGAAAACGGCTCCAACGATTTTGATCAAAGTTATACCTAAAATAGTCATCGATAAGCTCTATCAACTGCCACAATTACCATATCTGTAAAACTTTTAGGAGCTCCGCCCCATCTATGCAAAGTTTGATTTTAGATTCTCAATTATCAGGCTTCAGATACAATTTAAACAAAAACTTTCGAGTGGAAAAGATTGATCATGAGAGTCTCTACAATTAATGTTTAGTAACATTTTCACCTAAAATTAAAAATAAGCTAGAAATTCCAGAAAATGTGATTATTCAATTGACACTGTTGGCAACTGTTGACTCTATTAAATGATTCACTATGAAGAGATAGCAGACCTCGTGTGTCTCCAGAGTTACTGCCCTGTCACCAGCTGGCTCAAATCTTTGAATAGTAGACTTGAGATGCGCGGGAACACTAGCGTCACGTGATCAATTTTCATAACGGCAAGGAAAGTTGTGTGAGTGCGCCACACCAGGTTTTTTTCAAAGATTTACATACTATATTTTGAACGAGTATTGCTCCAAAATAAAATCTTAAGAGAAAAGAATCAATCCAACGGTACCAGTCATCCAATGGTACTAGAGTATCCAATGGTACTCTTGTCATAACTTTTCAAGTTACCATTGTTACTTAACCATTATCCGACTTCCATGCACGATTCTCTGTTCTCAGTCGGTCGTTAATCATGGAAGAGAAAGTGCATTTAAAACACTAAAACAGTCTTTTTAGGTCACTGATATTCTTCTTTGTTTAAGTTATTCTCGAACAAACTTATCTTGAAAAGAGAATATTTAGAATACAGTACTATCGAACGGCCCACTTTCTAAAAACATATTCCGGATTTTCGGTCGTTACATAACAGGACGGCCATCTTGTAACGTTTAATCAGCCAGGTTTCAGTTTTTGATAGAGTAGAGAAACTGTCATCAAAATAGTATTCTGGTAGTGAAATAGGCCTTATTCAAATCTACAGTTTTTTTTAGAATGAATTCTTGATTTGTGACCTTTGACATATGGCCCCGGTTGCACTAGTCTATCGAAACTGTCATCAAAATAGTATTCTGGTAGTGGAATAGGCCTTATTCAAATCTACAGTTATTTTAGATTGAGTTCTTGATTTGTGACCTTTGACATATAGCCCCGGTTGCACTAGTCTATCAAATTTTAATCCTGACCAAATGACATGAAAACCAATCAGATAAGTCTTGTTCCCAAAGAAGCCTTCTCTGATTGGTTCTCTTGGCATTTGATCCCTGTTAAAATTTAACATTTAATCGACTTTTGTGCAACCGGGTCATAGTGTCGTATAATATTATAACAGTCGTATGCAGTGATAATTCATGGAGTGTTGTTGTCCTAGATTTGGTCTAGTTCTCAACCAGTTTCGTAGAAATCATCATTTCAAATTTTGAAAGCAGGAAGTTTATCCTTGAGTTTGTTTTTCGGTAATTCTTCAAAATTATATTTTTAATATGTGAATATTTCCTGTTTTAGTTATAATAATGTGGAATATTTCTTCTATGTTTAATTTTGAAGCATTTAAATTTGAAAATCTACTTTGTGAAAATACTTGAGGACTGAAAATTTTGTGAATTGAAGAATTACAAGACTTTACAGATTTCGGACTATGTGTTATCTAAATTTGGGAGAGGAATAGCACAAGGTTACCTTATTTTTCTTCACCCTATCATTTTAATAATGTACTTTATATATAAATGAATAAAGAATAAATTATTAATCCTACTCCTTCTGTGACCCAGTCTTGTTTGTTCAAATAATTTCTTTTCGCCACACTGCACAGAAAGCAGCTGTTTTCCAGTCCCTACCTAGATCTGAAAGGCATTGTTTGCAGACGACTCTCGTCTGACGTCAGAACAGGTTTCTTTCCGGCCTAGGCCGGAAAGAGTACCCTTTCCAGCCGCTAACATGGAACTAAGAAAGGTGATAAAAAACAGCTGATCAAAAAACTTTTCATTATTTGTGTTCATTATTTAATAATCAAAACATTTCTAATAATATCATCTTATTGTCATTTTAAAGAATAAAAAAAGTATAAACTCAACCTCCCACATAATTGAACATCATCTTTTAGGTTATTTAGACAAATCAGAATAAAAAATAAAAATACTTGGACAATTTCCTGATATTCATATTACCTCAGATTTGCTAGAGCTATCACCTTCCACTTCTGCTTTCGGAAGTGCTTAGTAACAACTATCTCATATATATATATATATATATATATATATATATATATATATATATATATATATTATATATATATATATAATATATATATATATATATATAATAGCGTTCGCACCACGGGCAAAAATGTTTCTCGGCCTACGGCCTCGGACTTGAAAACCGATTTCGAGCCGGAAAAATCTCATTTTCTGCTCTAGGTGTGAAATATACTATTTTTGATTAAGAACACTATCCTAGCTTCATTAAATTAGTTTTGTGTATTTTATAGAAGTTCAATTACAGTACACTCTTTATTAGTACCTTCCTACAGTACTCTCTAGTAGTAACCTCTTTTATTTCATGTTATTTAAAGCAGGGCTAGTGCCGGCTTAAATTGCCTTTATTAAGTGTCAAAAAAGTTGATTATTTGAAGTTTTGGGATCCAGACCTTCTAGGAGCTAAGAGTTCTGTATTGAAAATACATTTCTACATTGGAAAGATGTGTCTACAGCATATAAAAGAATATCGTATCACTGTGAATTCACAATGTATATTTCAAGAGGAACAGTACAATAGTAGGGAAGATGGTCTTGATTAGGATCAATTCAGAATCTGAATGGTGAACTGATTTTGAAACTGGATGCTGTTGAGATCAACTTTGTTTCTCTCTCTTATAGTTGCTCTTTCTATCCTTTTACTTTCTCCCAATGCAAGTTTCTAAAAATAACTCAGATATTTTATGAGAACAGTTTGAAATATTCCACTCATCTTCTCCAGGCCTAGAATCTAATACATGATTGGTGAAAAAGATCAGGTGGTATTTTTTTAAAATTTAAATTAATTTTTTAATAGAGGTGGCTATGTTATAATTGTGATTGAGTATTTTGCAAATAATATTTCCATATTATTGAAAAAAAGAGCACAAAAGGTTATAATAATAATAATACTGATGGTGATGCCCACATAAGCTCTTAGGCTTGTGCGTGGGTAATGACTAATGAGTGAGAGCTATGATGATGAGAGATGACGACTACTTTTTAGGTTAAAACCCTATTACAAAAAAATTGTAAGTCTATCATCATATTCTGCCCCTTGAAGGATCAATCAATCAAACAATAAATAGATCAACACTACTTATTACCAGGGTCACTTTATTTTCATCTAGTTTGAACCCTATCTTCAAATCCCACTCCAGTATTAGTCTGTCTTATTCTAACCTGAGGCAGAAAAAATCTAAGCCCTTGACAAAAACACTTTAGCTGCATTCTAGCTGTCAGAACAGTGCAGTGGCAAGCTAAAGATATACATAGACCACATATACAATATATACATGGAGTGTATATATAGCCTGACAGGCAGAGTAGAGGAAGCAGGATATTGGTCCTGTAGTGAGACTCACTTAATACTGTCAGTATTTTTTGAAAAGGGTGCGTTGCTTTTAGTTATGAGGGAAGCTGTCAATACAAAATGGATCTCTCCAAAGTGAGATTTTCTTATGAATGTCAGTGTAGGTTGAACGGGAAGTGGTCGGTGTTTGCCGTGAGGAAAACTGTCACATTGTAATGAATCAGACCACAGTGGAGAAGCGAGGATCAAAGAAAGAAATTTCGTTTTTAAGTGAGTTTAGGTTGGTAGCCCTGCTCGGGGGCCGACTATTAAGGAACGCGCCGCGAGGTCCACAAACTCTGCAATCGATCTTTCTGGTGTGACGTCACGATTTCCCTCTTCGCCCCCCCGCACAAGGATTTAAGGGGAATTCGAACGAAAATCTCCCCTCTGATTTTCTCGCTCAACTCGCACCCCCCACCCCCCGCCAACGGCTGAGACTTTTGGCGGTCATGGAAAATCCAAACCCTCTGCTTTTCCTTCTACATTTCCATACCTCTTCCACATCTTCCTCCTCCTCCTCCTCCTTCTCTTCATCCTCATAGTCCACCACCACCATAGTCAGTCCATCCTTCCCCTCAACCATCAACTCCTCCTCCTCCTTCTTCCCTTCCTCCTCCTCCTCCTCATCCTCCTCCACCGCCACCTCCTCATCCTCCTACTCCTTCTAAATCTACTTTTTATCCTCATTCACCATCAAGTCCACCTCTTGCTCCTCCTCATCCACCTTATTTTCCTCCTGCTCCTCCTCCTCCTCCTCATCCTCCTCCTCCTCATCCTCCTCCTCCTCACCCTCTTACTACTCCTCCTTCTCCTACTCATCATCTTGCTTCTTCTCCTTCTCAACTTCTCCTTGACCTTCCTCTTCACCTGTTCATCCTCCTTCTCCTCCTCCCCATCTCCTCCTCCTCCTCCTCCTTTTCTTCCTCATCCTCCTCTCCCTTCTCCTCCTTATGCTTTACCTCCTGCCACTCTTCTCCATCATCATCCTCTTCCTCCGTCCTCTCCACCTCCACCTTCTTCTTCCTCTCATTCCTCTGCTATTCCTCCTCCCACCACCTCCTCCTCCTCCTCCGTCGTGGGAAATTGTTTCAAACGCAGCTCCGGAGGCGGGTTTTTGCAGCTTTCCCGAAACCCCCCACCTCTCATCGTTCTTCGGAAACCCTTACGTTCGTTTCTCGACCGTTTTGAGGTGGTTTTTCTCGGTTTATTTCTAGATCACGTCAGGCTCTTTCTGAAAGGGAATTGTTTCTTACTACAAGTCGAGTGTAATCTATTTATAGGAATCTACTGTCGATAGTCATTGATACGTTTTGAGGATTCTCAATTGTTTTGTAGCTCGTTTCCTTGTTGTATTCCTAGATATCTCTTTTCTATTCTTATAGAAGTGACTCACTATTTAGACAGCCTATCTTATTCTGAAGAAAGTATGTTGTTTTTCATATGAGACAAGCTCCATCTATTTATAGCCTACTATCAATAGAATTTGATTCAGTTCACTATTCAAGGTTTCAAAAACATTTAATGGTTTACTTTCGTATTTATTTCCAGATATTGATTCCTTTCATTTTTCCTTCGTCCTGGTATCCCCAGAAGAAGGGAGTTCATTACAAAAAATGAAGAATAATAAACAAAGCAAGAATGACAAATGATGAGAAAATTCCTTTTCATTTTTTCTTTTCCTTTTCAAATTTCTTTTGATGAGAAATTTTCAAAAATTATACACCATCTCTCTTTATACACACATACATATATCTCATATGATAGTAATAATAATAATACGTAGCATAAATATATAAATTAATAGTAGTTTACTATTGGATGTTTCTAAAACATTTTTATGGGCTGCTTTCCTCTTTATTCCTAGATATATGTTCCATTTGATACTGGTTCTACTTCACGACAAACGTTAGCTTATCAATTCATAGAAGATATTCTATCGATACTCAGATACATTGATATTCATTAATTTATTTGTCTATTGTAAAGTTTTTTGGCTACTGGAAAAAGAGCGTTTGTTACCACTCTCTTACATGTCCACTCAAAATTTATCTATATCCTTTTATTAATTTGAATTCACTTCAAAACCGAATTGAGAAAACGTACAATCGTGCCTAGTGTAATAGTATGCAACACACCTACTGTAAATAACATACAGTAACTTTTATTAAGAGTCACTACAAAATATCAAGGTCTATAAATAAGGTTTCTCTAGACCTTGCAAAATATCAATACCTCCAGCGCGCCAAGTGGGCATTATGTAACTACAATCACAAAATTCCTGATTTCATTTGATAATTGAATGATTCCTGATCATTGTATAGCTCTGAATAACAATAGCATATTGCCATTTGAAAGACAAAACCCTATCCCTACCTTCTAACTTCTCCTGATATAATAGTAATAACCCTCACCTCACTTTAACCCCTATTATAATTAGGAAAGATCTTAATGAAGGATAATCTATGTTATATCATGAAGGAAAAATCGGCTTATACATGTACGGGATAGGAAATTCACGAATGACGCATCATTATCACGTCTCAACTTGAAATTAACTTGACTGATTAACTTGAAATTTCTCTTATAGATACTTCATTTACCATGTACAGTTGGTTATAGGCCTATTCTCAACTCTTTAAGATTTCTTTTACGTCAAGTTTTCAGTTTGTCAAGTTTCTAATTGGACACTTGCGGAGCACGGGTTACCTGCAAGTATTGTATCAATATTAACTCCACACTAAACCGCATCAAAATCATAATACTTATAACAACAACAACTATAATAATAATAATAATAATAATAATAATAATAATAATAATAATAATATCGAGTGACCTGGCTGACTCAGGTCTGGTGTCAGAGTTTTCAGGTCGCAACTGATCAATTTCAGGGCATCAAACCAAAAACCTTCATTCATAACCCAAAACCTTCATAACAGCATAACCGCTATTACAAACAACAAACATGTACTGTACGTTGGCGGAAAAATCGAGCAATTTAGGCTCTGTTTACAAACACCAAGCGAGGAAGAGAAAATTCCACAAATTTGGGTTATGTTTACAAACACCGAGAGAGAAAGTAAGAGAGAGAAAGGTCATTGACCCGACCTTCACCCAGTGAACGAACCGTGAATGGAACAGAGAAAAAGTGACTGAGAGAATGACAGACATTACATGAATGAAAGAGGAACCGCTACTTTGTAGAGTGTATGTGTGTGTGTGTGTATGTGTGTGTATGTGTGTGTGTAGTAGAAACAGACTGCAAAGAGGAATGCCCGATAGCTATATGTGGATGTGCGTGTGTGGGTGCGAATTGATGGGGGAAGAGTAGGAAAATGTGGTTGTTGTGGTGGTGGAGAAGGGTGAGAAGGAGATGGTGTAGGAAGAGGAGAAAGAGGTGGTGATGTGTGAGGAGGAGGAATGTGAGGAGAAAGAGGAGGAAATAATAGTGAAGGGGGTAGGAGAGAGAGGGGAACAAGTCTGTTGTTTTGTCTGCTGGCTGCGGGGAGGGTGTATAAAATATATCTGTTTATATTGGCTGTTAGCTGTGTATGTGAATGTGGTGGAGATATATATGTGTTTGTGTGTATAAAGAAAGATGGTACAAGAGCGGCTATATATGTTGGATTTCAACGGAGTGTTGAAAAAGAGTGGAAGGGTTGTGTGGGGTGAGTTTGTTATCAGGTGGTGTGGTATCGTGTGGTAAAATTGTGTATGTGGAAGAGAGAAAGATTGATTGATTGATTGAGTACTTTATTTATGTAGATTACAATATATACTGGCTTATACACTTATATACAATAGCTTACAATACAGCAAAATTATAGATGAATTTACATAATATGACTAAGGAAATTATTATTGAACTGTAAATGATATGAAAAAAGCAATTGTGATAACCATAGCATATATTCTTGTGCTATCTCATCTCTATAGGTGCGTACAGATATACGCGCCGCGAACATGAGCATTTCACTTTTAATCAGCTGACTATATCTGTATTTTTACAGAAACGGTAAGATACAGATATAAAAAGCTTGGCATCAGCTGATTAAAAGTGAATTGCTCATCTTCGCGGCGTGTAAATCTGTAAGCACCTTATGGTATTACATTAGAGTAAAGCTATCGCGTGTGTGATACTGTATATATGTAAAATAATGTAATGTGTGATTGTGGCAATGTCGGCCTTGAGGCGTAAACTGCAGCCACACATACACACACGTACGAGCAATTTACACACATGTGTAGAATAGTTGTAGTTGTAGTATTGTAATACGCTAGTAGAAGGAAATGTTGCGCGTGGGAGAAGGAGGGAATCTTCCCACACAAAGTGTAGTGTAGGGGGAAGGGGGACTAGTGTTGATGTCAAATTTAGTACGAGCTTGTGGTTGAAGTGAGGGGGTGTGGGTGTGTGTGTGTGGCTTGTTGTGAATGTGGCTTGGAAGGGAATGAGAATGAGTGAGAAAGAGAATAAGGAAGAAGAGGGAGAAGAAGAATAAGAATAAATGAATGAACAATGTGAAGATTATGATGATGGTGATGATGATTGAGAGGAAATGAATATTTTGAGTAGGAAAATTGGACTCTAGCTGAAAAGCTTAGCTGCCTGAAAAGCTCTAGTATTCTCACAATATTATTAATCAGATGAATCTGCGTTTACACCAAAGTTGTTGAAAAAATGTTTATTTTTCCGTCCTTATAGATTCTATTAGATTGAACGGAACTTGACAAACACATATGTTCATCATGTGTATGATAAGTTATGTTCAATCTAATAGAATCTATACGGATTAAGCTCTTAACATTTTGATAACAACTTTGGTGTAAACGAAGCTTTAGAATAGCATCCGAATATTTATTGACGAAGACAATCCATTCATATTGAATACGATTAGTATTTCATACAATATACCATTAGTAAACTGTATCATATAAAGAGGATACTGATTTGTTCTTGACTTAAGGTGCGTACAGATACGCGCCGCGAACATGAGCAATTCACTTTTAATCAGCTGATGCCAAGCTTTTTACTTTCCTTGTCCGATTAACATTGGTAAGGAAAGTATTGCTTTCCGAAAAAAATTAAGGTACCCCAATTTCCAAATTTCTATACGTTTCAAGGTACCCTGAGTCCAAAAAAGTGGTTTTTGTGTATTGGTCTGTGTGTGTGTGTGTGTGTGTGTGTGTGTGTGTGTGTGTGTGTGTATGAGTGTATGTGCGTCTGTGTACACGATATCTCATCTCCCAATTAACGGAATGAATTGAAATTTGGAACTAAAGGTCCTTACAATATAGGGATCCGACACGAACAATTTCGATCTGATGCAATTCAAGATGGTGGATAAAATGGTAAAAATGTTGTCAAAAACAGGGTTTTTCGCGATTTTCTCGAAAACGGCTCCAACGATTTTGACCAAAATAGAAATTGATAAATTCTATCAACTGTCACAAGTCCCATATCTGTAAAAATTTCAGGAGCTCCACCCCATCTATGCAAAGTTTTATTTTAGATTCCCAATTATCAGGCTTCGGATTCAATTTAAACAGAAAAATTGAGCAAAAAAGATTGAGCATGAAAATCTCTACAATTGAAAATTGAAAATAAGCTCGAAATTCCAGAAAATGTGATTAATCAAATTGCAAACTGTTGGTAACTGTTGATTCTATTAAATGATTCACTACGAAGAGATAGCAAACCTCGTATGTCTCCAGCGGTATTGTCTTGTCACCAGCTGGCTGGCTCAGATCTTTGTTTATAAGTAGACTTGAGATGCGCGACTACACTAGCGTCAGGTGATCAATTTTCAAAACTGCAAGGAAAGTTGTGTGAGTGCGCCACACCAGATTTTTGAAGTTGAAATTTGATTTATTTAGCTTATTGCGCTACCACACAAATCTTTATGCTATCTAACACAAGTTAGGTAACATAACTTGTTTCTAAAAAAAAACAGTTGGACACATCTGCTTCTTTAATATCCAAATTTTCAGCTACTGAATTCAAGTTCACATCAATTGGGGGAACCGTAGCGTATTCACATTTGCTTGTTGACTGAACGGTCTATTTGAATCCCTCTTCACAACCCATCAATAAAGAAAATTGAAAACAGTTCTTGGAAAATCCTAGTGAGATTAGATTTCAAACTGTCAATATTCCATATGGGTAACTCCAATGCCCCCCATTAAAACAATACTGATATTTTGAAGCTGATTTCACTAGAGTAGCAATCTACCACCCTATGTATTTTATCATCTAAATCCCACTGGAATTGAATCATCTGCTCCATTATATTCCCCGCCATCAAAACAAACAACAGAGGGAGAGAAAGAGAGAGAGAGAGAGAGAGAGAGAGAGAGATGAGAGAGAGAGAGAGAGAGAGAGAGAGAGAGAGAGAGAGAGAGAGAGAGAGAGGGAGAAGACAGAGAAAGTCTGAAGGGTTGTGACAATAAGTGAGAAAAAGCGAGAGAGAGTCAGTCTGAAGGGTTGTGACAATAAGTGAGAAAAATCGAGAGAGAGGGACAGTCTGAAGGGTTGTGACAATAAGTGAGAAAAAGCGAGAAAGAGTCAGTCTGAAGGGTTGTGACAATAAGTAAGAAAAAGCGAGAGAGAGTCAGTCTGAAGGGTTGTGACAATAAGTGAGAAAAAGCGAGAGAGAGAAAGTGTGAAGGTGAAAGAGTGAGTGAGTTATAGAGAGTGAGTTTCAGATGTCTTTCATGATTCATGCGTTTGTAAAAGAAAATCAAACTTGAGTTCTAGAACTAAAAATAATAATAATCAATTTCTTGCTTGAAAAAATGAGAGATTGAGAGAGAGAGAGAGAGAGAGATTGATTGATCGAGTACTTTATTTATGTAGATTACAATATATACTGGCTTATACACTTATGCAATAGCTTACAATACAGCAAAGTTTTAGATGAATTTACATAACATAAAATAAGAAAATAATTATTAAACTGTACAATGATATGAAAAAAAATCAATTTGGAATATAAGATACAAGATAATATTGTAATGCATCTACATAAATTGGCTGATCTTTGGACATGTCAATGTCCATTCTTTGGAAAGAATATTAAAAATATCCTTCCAAGTAACTCTCTATTGATTGATCGATTGATTGAGTACTTTATTTATGTAGATTACAATATATACTGGCTTATACACTTATATACTATAGCTTACAATACAGCAAAATTATGGATGAATTTACAAAATATAAATTAAGAAAATAATTATTGAGCTGTATATAATATGAAAAAACAATTTTTAATAACTATAGATAAAATAGATAATATTGTTATGCATCTACATAAATTGGCGGAGCTTTGGATATATCAATGTCCATTCTTTGGAAAGAATATTCGTAGTATTCTTCCCACTAACTCTCTACCAAAGAGAGAGAGTGAGAGAGAGGAAGAAAGAGAGAATGATGAGTGGAGAGAGTAAAAGAGAGAATATTATGAGAACGGGTTAGGATTTGCAGTTTCTCTGAACAAATATTTGAATTGATGTTACCAGCTAGCAAGAGGATCTATAGAGTTAGGCAGAGAGAATTTGTGCAGACTATCATTTCAATTTCAAAATGGCGCTTCGATATTTGAGGCGGCCATTTTGATTGCGAGGGACTTTGCGCGGAGATAGGCCACCAATCAGAACTTGCCTGCAGCACGCTTCAATTATTAGTTGCTCAAATCCAATTTCGGACTGAAATGA
>NC_052514.1:3777911-3809842 GCF_014356525.2 Nilaparvata lugens | reverse complement strand
TTTCAAACTCTATTCACTGTTCACCATCCTATCTTCTCCCTACCTGAACTTGTCATTATTTTTAGTTTATTGACCTTTCTGCTGAAACTAAACAATTCTGACTGTTGGCTTCTTATACACACTACATCTTGTATGTTGAAGTGAAGAGAGATAACTTTGTAGTTGAGAGGTCCAAAATTCGTTATAGAAAAAAATAAGCAGCAAAAATTCTGAAATGTCATGGGACAAGGTAAAAATATTTGTTGCTTAGAAGAATTTATTAAGTGGTGGCTTGTTATAGAGAGGCTCGACTGTATAGCAATTTGAATATAGTGTGCTTGTATATTCTGTGTAGCAATAGGCCTATATAGATGTAGTAAATAATATATAATAAAAATATATAGGAACATAATTGACCGAGCAAAGTGAGGTCTAAGATTTAAGTTGACGGTTTTGCATTTCTCTTTATGTTTATAATTATGTTCCTTCGCATTTACGGCGAAACGCGGTAATAGATTTTCATGAAATTTGACAGGTATGTTCCTTTTTAAATTGCGGGTCGACGTATATACAAGGCTTTTGGAAATTTTGCATTTCAAGGATAATATAAAAGGAAAAGGCGCTTCCTTCATATGCCAATATTAGAGTAAAAATCAGACTAGAATATTATTCATCATAGATCAGCTGTCGAGAGGATTATAAATTGCATGCAATGACGCAATCAATTTAATATATCAATGTAACTTGAAGAGAAACAGCTGTTGTTCGATTAATATCATCGATTAAATCATCGTTGAATAAATGAATAAACGCAGGATCTCATAGGCCAGCTCAGCTAACAGAAAATTATGAGCTGCATAATCACGTCTCCGTGGTTGGGACCCACCTGAAATTCGATCCTAGCATAAGTAAAACTGCAGGTCTATTAATTGACCGAGCGAAGTGAGGTCTAAGATTCAAGTCGGCGGTTTGGCATTTCTCTTTATGTTCAAATGTTTATATGTTGCGCATTTACGGCGAAACGCGGTAATAGATTTTCATGCAATTTGACAGATGTTCCTTTTCAAATTGCGCGTCAACGTAGTCTATATACAAGGTTTTTGGAAATTTCAAGGATAATATAAAAGGAAAAAGGCGCCTCCCTCGTACGCCAATATATTAGAGTAAAAATCAGACTACCATATAGAATTATTCATCATAAATCAGCTGTCGAGTGGATTATAATAAATTGCATGCCATGACGCATATCTCAATGTAACTTGGGAAAGAAATCAGCAACTGTGTAGACTATTGATTGCGTGACTCATTGAATGCAATAAATTTTTATGCACTATTAAATGAACTATTGATTGCGTGCAATAACGCATGCAATTAATAACTAAAATACCATAGTATTGGCTCTCAAATTTTCTCTGCTTTGAACTCGGGCTGTCCTGTTGCCAGTATGTCTTGAAGGAGATTAGCTTTTGATGTTAGCATTTTTGATACACCAACCCGAACAGCCATTAGCCGTTTTCACACCGATATCTTGCCGACACGACACGACAGGATAGAATTTACTCTGATGGACAGTATATGAGGAGGCTGCGGTTTATAAAACTGCGCGAGGTTACTGTTCACAGAACTACTAGTATTATACTTCGGTCTAACCAAGTCTACACATATAATAACATAACATAATAAGTTCTTGTTGATCGTTGCTCATGCTTGAGAATATTAGCAATTTTGTAAATTCGATTGATCGATCCAGCGCATGTGCATTACTTCAAAGTATTAGCAATTTTAAGCTTAGGTTTCTCTGAACCACGCAGCGTTATTGCGGGTTCCGTCAACCGTGATACGCGAAAATCACGCGTGCGTGATAAAAAAAGCGGGTGTTTTCTCTGACAGCAACCTCGCAGCGCGCGATTATATTTTCAGTCATAGGCAACATAGATGTCCAACACGTCCCTGTAGCTAATGATCTATTAATGAATTTTGTAAATGAAAACCCATTGAACTTTTTATTGACTGGGGATAAGAAGGTTTTCTAGAATTGTGATTACCAGGCATCTGTTGGATAAAAATACCAAGTTTAGGGAAATTTTAGGCTTTCAAATATTTGTTTTATGAGGTACTGTTCTGTGAATAGTAGACCTCGCGCAGTTATAAACCACAGCCTCCTCTAATACTGTCCATCAGAGTAAATTCTGTCCTGTGCTGTTGTGTCAGTGGCGTATCCAGGGGGGATATGAGGAGTACCCCCCCAGCGAAATGAGACCTACATTTATTTCGTGGCCAATTCAGCAACTACTTAGTTTTTTTAGCTTTTATGAGTCGAATAAATATCTAGGAGATGAGAGAATAGCACAATGATAATTATGAAACTATAAGCTAGACAGTGAATGGTCTAGTGTATATGGACTGAGATAGCATGAAAATAAAAAGATAGCACTTTAAGGTGAGTCAATTTTGTTATTTTTCACCATCTATTATTTTGAAGAAATTCAATGTAGCTTATATTTTTTCAGAGTTGATCATAGTTTATTGAGTTTCAAGCATGTGGGTGAGAAGACAAGTATGGCCACCCATAGTTTCTATCCTTCATATTCATACCTTCAATCAGCTTTTTCTACCCTTAAAATTTTCCGGTTATGATAAACGGGGGTAGCCTAATTTCCACCGTTAACAGGGGAGATACATCCTGAATATTTGGAAAAATGGTTTTATTCTCTCCCCTAGAAAAATTCAAGTTCAAGAACTGAAGTAAAAATTATGAAAAATTGAACAAAACAGTTAATGAAACAAAAGTATCTAATTATGATTTTGGTATTTTATGCTTACTTTTTATTTTATTATTTTATACTTTTGTTTATAAAATTATGTATTTTCTTTTATTCGTTTTGAATATGTATTTGTTGTATGGCAGATAAATGATTGATTTGAATCAAGTTGAAACCTTTACTATGGTGTTGAAGTTTTGTATGAAAATTAGAGCCGAAATTATTGTTTGCTATCTAATAATTAGTAGGCATATTCAGGTAACTAAAGCATTATTATTTTTTGGAACAATTGAATTACTAGTAAAATTCTTGAGTGCGCGACGCAGAGGGAATTACAGAGAATTGCGCGCGTGAAGTCAGAGAAAACACTTCCTAGCAATAGCTGCAGCAAACTTTTGCATGATTACGTCATCGCGCATCCCGCGGTAACGCTGCGTGGTTCAGAGAAACCTAGGCTTTAAAATGTAGTGGCTAGACGCGCGTGTAAATTCTATTGGTCGATCCAGCGCACGCACATTACTTCAAAGTATTAGCAATTTTGAAATGTAATGGCTAGTCGCGCGTGTAAATTCTATTGGTCGATCCAGAACATGCGCATTACTTCAAAGTATTCAAAAGTGGAATTGTGGAACGCTAGGAACTTCAAGGCCATCTCTGCTTACAGTCGATCGGCTCTCCTATTGAACAGTTGATGTTCCCCCTGTCAGGGTGCTTATGACGTCATAAGGACGGTCAGTTTGCAAGACGGTCACTTTGCAAGACGGTCAGTTTGTTGGACGGTCAGTTTTCAGGACGGTCACTTTGCAGGTCGGTCAGTTTCCTGGTCGGTCAGTTTGTAACCCCCCGAAAAGAATAATCGTTATAACATAACCTAAAAATCTGACATAAAATTAATCTTTTCAACAGTTTATTTTAATTTACGAGCATGAAATGGTTTGAAAATAAGTACCTTACAATATATTTACATTCATTCAACAAACTGACAATTTTGATAATATAATTTTAAGCTTGAATAACCCTTGGTATAACCTTTCTTTATTCTACTTTGCTAGCTTCATGACACAGTTTTTTATTCATTTGGCAACCTTTTTAGCAATTGAAAGCTATCATTATAAAAAATTAAAAGGATGCATTAATTTTTAAATTAAGCAAATACTTCATTACATAACCTGCAAATAAGTTAATCAAGATTAATATTGGGTGTGCAAGAAAAGCTGCGTTTACACCAATGTTATTAACAAAAGTATTATTTTCCGTTCTTATAGATTAAACGGAACTTGACAAACACATATGCTCATAATGTGTATGATGAGTTATGTTGAATCTAATAGAATCTATAAGGTAGGAAAAATAAACATTTTGTTAATAACTTTGGTGAAAACACGGATTTAGCTTTTTAGTAGGTATGCAACTCTTATCTGTAAAAGCTGCGTTTCTACCAAAGTTGTTAACGAAATGTTTATTTCTCATTCCTTATAGATTCTATTAGATTAAACATAACTTATCATACACATGAGCAGCATATGTGTTTGTCAAGCTCCGTTTAATCTAATAGAATCTATAAGGACTTAGAAATAATCATTTTGTTAATAACTTTGGTGTAAACGCAGCTTAACCGTCATCCTGATTGATTGTAGACTAGTGGGAAATGACCTTTTTGATAAATAGAATAACTTATTTATACTTGAGCTTTATCAAAGAACTAATATTAAGTCACAGAATTGAATATAAAAAATGAAAAGGAAGCATCAAAGTAAAAATTTTCTCTATAAAAGGCAAGTACTGATACAAGAGTCAGTTTTTAGGCCTACCCATAAATTATAACAAAAAGGATTAAACTTGTTTCTTCAGAAATAATTACAGGAATTTAGAGATTTAAGAATTTAATTTAAACATGTTGGAGTTAGTAAAATAATGACTTTTGTCTGATTGCATTCAAGTTGCAGCTTAATAACGGTTTCTATTTTTCAGATGGAATTAGTATCCAAACGAAAACCGATAACAAATCTATTAATGGGCCAAGAATCAATTAAATTCATGTATAATTATTTCCAAACAAACTTGAAGACAAACCATGGATTTCTCCGTTGTGAATACTGCACTTTCAAAACTGATGAGCTGAGCGTGAAGGTAAACTAATCAACAGTCTAATGTCCGGTTGCACAAAAGCCGGTTAAATTTTAACCGTGATTAAGTTTACGAGAACCAATCAAAGAAGGCCTTTTTTGACTGTAGGTCAAAAACCTAGTGAGGTCTATGTTTCAACTCAATTTGCTTTCGTCTGTCTGTATGTAACGCGATTACGGCCAAACGCGTTCATAGAATTCAATGAGGTTTGGCAGGAATATTCCTTTTTCAACTGCGCGTCGATGTATACACAAGGTTTTTTGAAATTTTTCATTATTTAAGGATAATATGAAAAGAAAAGGAATTCCTCCATACTCTGATATCATTATATATATCATCTACTTTGAAGATAGAATTAATCAGACTATAGAATTATTCATAATCAATCAGCTGACAAGTGGGTTATTCATTGCATGCATTACACAGATGTCTGGCGGTGTCTATTTCTATAAGGTAGGGTTTCAATATTTTCTATGATGCGTGCCCATCAGTATCAATATTCTCACATTTGAAAAACAAATTTAATAGGTGATTGAAAATAGAATAAAAAATGATTAAATGTACTGAATAATGCCGAAGAAATTATAATATTCTTCATTGAAAAAAATTAATTTTAAAATAGTTGAGAAATATTTTTATCAGATGGAAAGATTATCACGAAACTGGATAAATCATCATATGGGATACAAATTCAAACGCGAACTGAGTTTATTAACATAAGTGAGTTTTTGATCTAGGAGAAAACAAATAACAGTTTTTATGAGTAATTATGATTCAACTATGAATTGTGAATCAACTAGAAAAGGTGACATCAGATACTTGTGGATGAGAAAACTACGTGAGGTCTACTATTAACAGAACTACTAGTTAAAGAAGGCTTCTCTGATTAGTTCTCGTGGAATTAATCACGATTAAAATTTAACCGGCTTTTGTGCGTCCGCCACTAAGGGTGTGATCACATTGTCTGCATATATGTGCACATCACGTCGAATCATGCATGAGCCGGGAAATTAAAATTTGAAAAGTGTCATTGAAACACATTGGCCCATATGAATAAAACCAGAGCAAATGCTCATGAGCAAGAGCATGGAGCATATGTGGTTGTAATCGTATCTGGTATAGTTTCCTCTTCCTCATACGAATTAGTTGAGCCATTTTACTATGAGCAAAAGGTGATAAGCTGCTCTAGACTAGACTCACATTTTTTGAAGCATTTGCTTCAAAAGTTGAGCAAATGCTCTTTTTTACTCATACAATTTTGAGCAAATGCTCAAACTATTTTTTCGATGAGCATGAGCAAAAGGTTTTGCTCACGTTTATTCATAGAAAATGAAGCAAATGCTCAATTTTTTAGAAGTATAAGCAAATGCTCAATATTTTAGAAGTATAAGCAAATGCTCAACTTTATTCATATGGCCCATTGTGATCACACTCCAATTCAAAAATTAGTCGAATAAGTTTCATAATTACCTTTTTACTTGATGTTTTGAGTAATCCATTCAACATTTAGATCATCCAATCCACATGTTTTTGAAGTTATCACTTATCACACATCCAAGAAATGAGAATTCTGAAAAAGAATGTAACGTATATGAATCCATTTCTCACACAGTACCCTAGGTATTATTATAGAGAAATCATAGATACTACAAATATTGAGGTCCACGTTATAATGGCAGTACTTGATTACCATTGGTGTTGCTATCCTTGTCTATCATTCGACAAAGCAGATCTATCTAGCGCTATCCTTCCTTTTCTAGCTCCGCCACGTTGCCAGATCAGTTTTCAACTATGTAGAAATATATTTTTTTCAACAAATTATTCAACTTCAATTATAAAAATGTATTATTATATTATTGAAGAATATAGATTCTCGACTAATAAGATACAAGATATCATTTTTAACAAGAATAAACAGTTGTAATTATTTATTTATTGAGAATACATAACATGAAAAAAGTACAACTCGAAGAGGTTTACAGCTAAACGCCAATGTTAATCACTGCCTCTATAGAAAGATAGATAGATATTTATTGATAATTGTTACAAGGCTCTTGACTATGGTAACATTTACAGAAATTGACAATAAAATTAAATCAAACTCAATGGATAAATAATTATTTAACAGTTCTGCATCAGTATAATCAATTACAATATAGTATAATCAAAGAAAATAATATAGTATATATTAAGCCATCAACATTATACTAGATCACATAGCAATCAATACTGGAGGAAAGAAAAGATGAAAAGAATAGATGACAGTGGCTAGGCAGAGAATCGGCAACCTAAAGATCTAGTTGTCACAGTGAGTCAATCAATTCATTTATTGAAGAAATTTGACTGCTAGTCGTTCTATTTAGTAACAAAAAAAGTGATATAATTTTTCTTTTAAATTTCAGAAAAGTTATTACCTGTTGGGGGTGCCTTATGGAAGTGACCAGGAAACCGTTCGACAGGCTTTTGTTCAACTAGTCAAGAAATATCATCCTGACAGCGGCTCAGAAAAGGCGGATCCACAGCGATTTCAAGAGGTTTTGTATCAGTTGATCATCCATTTTTATATGATTGAGACCTATAACAAAACAATAAACCATGATTCTTTGCATATTACATTTTTATAGCCAACTATTAAAGAAAAGACAATATCATTTAAAGTAAATGTATCAGAAGAAGATATAATAATAAAATAATAATAATAATAATAAATAAATTCATCTCCTTTAAAAAATGCAACAAACAATTAAAACATAAAAAGTGCAAAATATCTAGAATATAATACAATGAGTCTATAAAAAAATATGGAATTTAATTTTTAATATCTATAAATTTTTCAATTTTCAAGGAAGGCAATTTTTCATTGAAACTTTATGAGAGAAACAAGGCACAAACATGTATATAATTATAATTGGTTAGTTAAGAAAATAAAAATTTTTGTTGGCAACAATTTAACAAGGCAATATTCTTCATTGAAACTTTGTGAGAGAAACAAGGCACAAACATGTGAATAATTATAATTGGTTGGTTAAGAAAATATGTGATAGTTCTTAATCTATTTCAATTATCATAAATTTTTGTTGGCAACAATTTAACAAACAAAACCAAGCAGAATGTCAAGAATAAGAAAAGTAATATTTTGGAACTCAATTCAAATGAATATACTATTTACCTATATGTAACTTGTTTTCTATCAATAGATAACTAATTCATCTATGCATATTTATTCAATAAATATCTGCTATAAACAAAAAGCATGCAGTTGCTCTGTGACTGAAAATAAAATTACAATAACATTGTTTCATAACTGATAGATGAATTAAAGTGGCTGAAAAATGAGTTGAAGTGACTGATAAATGAATTGATCATTTTTCAGATAGAAAATGCTTATAGAAGACTACAAAAGAAATTCTCTGAGGACAGGTGGAAAAAGAACGAAGGCTTGGGAGAATATGGATTATACTATGATGAAAAGAAAGGGGCACAAAAAGGTGTTGAAGAGCAGAATATTAATGTAAGTTATTTACTCAAATTAATCTATATATATATAAAAGCAGTTTTTGACAACATTTTCGCCATTTTAGCCGCCATCTTGGATTGCATTTGATCGAAATTGTTCGTGTCGGATCCTTATAGTGTAAGGACTATATGTTCCAAATTTCAAGTCATTTTATTTCACACACACCACACACACACACACACACACACACACACACACACACACACCACACACACACACACACACACACACACACACACACACATATACAGACCAATACCCAAAAACCACTTTTTTGGACTCAGGGGACCTTGAAACGTATAGAGATTTAGAAATTGGGGTACCTTAATTTTTTTCGGAAAGCAATACTTTCCTTACCTATGGTAATAGGGCAAGGAAAGTAAAAAAGTAAGTGAAAAATAACAATATCACATGCCCGAAATTCATAAGATGACATAGCCAGCTGTGAAATATAAACACAATCATTTAAAGAATTATTGTGTTTTCTTCATCAGAAATAAAAAAAATCTGGTGTGGCGCACTCACACAACTTTCCTTGCCGTTATGAAAATTGATCACCTGACGCTAGTGTTCCCGCGCATCTCAAGTCTACTATTCAAAGATTTGAGCCAGCTGGTGACAGGGCAATAACGCTGGAGACACACATGAGGTCTGCTATCTCTTCATAGTGAATGATTTAATAGTGTCACAAAGTGAATTTTTGTGACGGATGGAGAGCCGTCGACTAATGCATAATTTAGCGAATTTATTCTGTTTTAGAATAGGAATAGGATCGACTTCCAGATATATTTTGTTAGATTTGCAGTTGTGTACATGCACATTATCACCATCGCCGTCAACCCCTTTAAATCATCAGCAGCGGATTCATCTAACCAGATATTTCCAGATCTTGTTTACCACTCGGCTACCGAGTTGAGTCGGTATCGCTCTTCATGAAATTTCTGGAATAGAAATATTGTTTACCGGCCTAATCTACTATATGAATCAGCAGTATTGTCATCATTTGCTGCACCCTTAGCATCAGGAGCAGCTGAGTCAAACCCCGTCACATGACCAGTGGCGTGATCGTCTTTTCAGACTCTCATTGGTCAGGAAGCTCTTTTCCCCCGGCCTCCTAATTTTCAGCGACCCGGTGCAGCTTCAAGAAGACCTGGGAGAAAGCAGTTGTTCGGTGAACGGGTTCGTGTACGGCTGCGTCCCGAGCGGCGCTCCTAATAGTGGTGTACTAGAGGGTTAATATTCCATTCTGTATTTTAGTGAATGGAATATTGTATGTCGAATTGCCGACTGTATTTGAAGATAGAACTTCCTGGGGGATTTTCTTTCTTGTTGGTTATTTTTCCTAAATTCGTATCACTGGGGGTGAACGAGTTATTCTTGGTTTTGAAACCTGTAAGGGATCTCAAGTTTGTGTTACAAACAGTTGAGTGGGGAAATTTAGCTAGGCTCTTATAGCGGGTTATTTTTGAGTACTTAATTTATAAGTCTCGACTCTGTCGCTTCACGACGTTTTTAATTAACTTATAATACGGGAAGTGGGAATCGGTTCGCTATTCTCCGTATCAGTATCTACGTCATTTCAGGTAATTGTATGTCAGGACTGGTAGTCCGTATATTTTTCCTTCTCTGTAGTAAGGTGGCCTTTAGTTTAAAGAGTAATTTTTCTCCATTGAATTTTTATTCTTGTAGGGAAACCCCTGTCCTTTTTAAGAATAGTTTTACTCAATTAATTTTTATTCTTGTGGGAAAATCCCTGTTCCTTTTGAGAAAAGTTTTCTCGATTAATTTTTATCCTTGTAGAGAGATTATTATCATCTATGGTAAATTTTCCTTGCTTAGTTTTCATACTATAGAGTGACCCTGTATTTTAAATTCGCTTAGCAGTTTCTGACTTGCTGTAATTCCAAGTAGGAAAAGTCCAATCCTTTTCCTAGAGAACTCAGGTGCAGCTTGAGTTCGTCCTTGTCGAAGTTTCTAGACTGCGACGTCCATTCTCTTTCTTTCTCTTCACTTTCCCTATTCTAAAATCCTTCTAGCTCTCAGGTACAGCTTGAGGACTTCCTCGCCGAAGTTTCTAGACTGCGGCATCCTTTCTCTTAATTCTTCCTGTGTTAAAATCCTTCCTGATCTCAGTTCCAGATTCGAGATCGTCCTAGTCGCGGGTTTTCAGACCCGCGAATCCTTTCTAAAATTCTTAGAAACCTGTCTTCTTTAATAGCAAATATTATTTGCTGGTTTTCCCTGTGGAAAATTCACGAATTTTCCCGTGATCTCAGTTGCAAATTAGAGATCGATATTGTGGTAGTCCTTAGACTGGCAATTACTTGGAAAAATCTATTGAAATCTTTTCCTGAATTAGGAGTCTCTGACTCGATATTTTCCTTGTGGAAAATCCTGGAAGAATCCTTTCCTACCCTGACAACGACAGACTGTTGTCTTCCCGATATTATTCTACAGACTGTGTCTGTGAAAAATCTTTTCTATCCTCTCATAATAGTCGACATACTGACTATTAATTTAAAAGCGTTTCGGACGATTGAGAGTGATTCCCATACCCTTAAGGGCAGTCACAGATTGGCCCTTAATAACCGGCGCGCAGTCATCAGATTAGCGCGGAAATCCTGTTTAGCAGTTTCAGAATTGCTGAAAATCCTTTCGCAGCTGCAGGCTCGCGACTCAGAAATCCCACACCTCAAACCTTATCCTCTGAATTTTAATTACCACATAATTAAAATTGATATACTGCATTTAGCTAGCAGGTTCAGCTTGCTGAGAGCTAGAGCGCAATTCTCAGATTGCGGATTATTGAGCAGATATTTATTTGCTGTAGAGAATAATAATCTTATTATTGATTCTCTGTTCCCTATACCCGATACCGTATACCTCATACCCTGCACCCTATTCTCTATAGCTTACACCCTATACCGTGCCCTATTTAACTATGTCTTAAATACTACTAATAACTCCATAGTTCCGCCATACCGTTACTCCATAGCCCTCACCTTAAACCCCATAGAAAAACCACATCCTGGGCTTGCAGGTACAGCTTGCTCGCCGTCAATTCGCAGTTGGTTCAGATTGCGTACTACCTTTATAAATAGAATTATTGGTAGGGATCTGATAGTCAGATCCGTCTCCTTGTATAGGGTCATCTTAATCTCCCTTAACACCCACCCTGTATTCCAAAGGCCGAGGGCCGAATCGGCCAGCAACGGCACGGGCAAACGCTCTTCCCCTGAAAGTAAAAATCTCGCGAAAGAAGCAGAGGGTAAAGAATCAGGATAGAGGGAGAAGTGTAGGTCCGGTGTCTCCACCTGTCAGTACGGCTACTGACCCCGACCCATATCCGACTGTAGCTAGTCCGCGTCGTAGCAATACTTCGCAATTATTAGGAAACCTAGAGGGTGGAATAGGTCATACTAATAATAGAATCAACAATAATTTGCAATTGAATAATCACATTTTCTCGAATTTAAAGCTTATTTTCAATTTTAGTTGAAAATGTTACTGAACATTAATTGTAGAAATTTTCATGCTCAATCTACTCCACTTGATTTTTTTTGTTTCAATTGTATCTGAAGCCTAATAATTGGGAATCTATCTGCATTGATAGGGCGAAGCTCCTGAAATTTTTACAGATATAGGACTTATTGCAGTTGTTAGAGCTTATCAATGACTATTTTAGGTATTAATTTGATCAAAATCGTTGGAGCCCTTTTTGAGAAAATCGTGAAAACCCCTGTTTTTGACAACATTCTCGGATTGCATTTGATCGAAATTGTTCGTGTCGGATTCTTATAAAGTAAGGACTATACGTACCAAATTTCAAGTCATTCCGTTAACTGGGAGATGAGATATCGTGTACACAGACGCACATACACTCATACACACACACATAAAGACCAATACCCAAAAACCACTTTTTTGGACTCAGGGGACCTTGAAACGTATAGAAATTAAGAAATTGAGGTACCTTAATTTTTTTCGGAAAGCAATACTTTCCTTACCTATGGTAATAGGGCAAGGAAAGTAAAAAAGTAAGTGAGTGAGCGAGTATGTGAAAAATAACAATATCACATACCCGAAATTCATAAGATGACATAGCCAGCTGTGAAATATAAACACAATAATTTAAAGAATCATTGTGTTCTCTTCATCAGAAATAAAAATAACAAGCAAAGCTTGGTGCCCCAATATTATATTTTTCTATTTGGAACATTTATTGTTAATAGTAGGTAAGGTAACCCGTGTTTCACAAGGGTCTATATTAAAACTTTGCAAACTGAAAACTTGATGTGATGAAAAATTCGAAATTTAAAAATAGGCCAATAACCATCCTTGGTTAATAAAGAATCTTTATGCAAAAAATCAAATCAATCAGTCCAGTAGTTCAGACGTGATGATGCTTCAAACATAATTTTCCTACATAATTTCACGTATGTGTATGAGCCAGCTCTTTCCATTATCATAGTGAAGATGATGGATAGATGAATGATTTATCAGTAAAAAAAAAATAAATGCCTTTATTGAACAATTGCATGCGTAATAAACATTAGATAGTAATTATTAACAATATTAAACAATAATAAATATTCATTACATTAAATAAACAGGTACAGACAAAATGTCGGCTTATTCCCCATGGCATATCGCCGTCTGGGGGAGATTTATCAGTATCTATGAATGAGATTAACTTTTGAACGGTTTGAGAAATCGGTGCTGTTTTCACCATTCATTTTCTATTGAAATTCTGTATCATATGACCAATGTTAGTTTCTGTCTTCTAACTTTGTCTTAAGACTACCTTCCAATTTTATTTTACAAAGTGAACGTTTTTCTGAAGTCCATTATCTTACGAACAGATATGTCCAGAACCTCATCACCGATTATATTTAGAGAAACTGCAACTTTCACTGGTTCCTTTTTCACACTCTTTCCACTAGAAAGTAAATAAATTTCAAAAGTTTGTTTGAATCTTTTCCAGTTTGAAACCACACCACCCTCCAATGTGAGTGGTGCTGGTATACACACTTTTCTAAACTATTTAACTCGTCATCATGTTTTTACTTTCCTTGCCCTATTACCATAGGTAAGGAAAGTATTGCTTTCCGAAAAAAATTAAGGTACCCCAATTTCTAAATTTCTATACGTTTCAAGGTCCCCTGAGTCCAAAAAAGTGGGTTTTGGGTATGTGTGTGTATGAGTGTATGTGTGTGTGTACACGATATCTCATCTCCAAATTAACGGAATGACTTGAAATTTGGAACTCAAGGTCCTTAGACTATAAGGATCCGACACGAACCATTTCGATCAAATGCAATCAAAGATGGCGGCTAAAATGGCAAAAATGTTGTCAAGAACAGAGTTTTTCGCGATTCTCTCGAAAACGGCTCCAACGATTTTGATCAAATTTATACCTAAAATAGTCATTGATAAGCTCTATCAACTACCACAAGTCTCATATCTGTAAAAATTTCAGGAGCTCCGCCCCATCTATGCAAAGTTTGATTTAAGATTCCCAATTATCAGGCTTCAGATACAATTTAATAGAAAAAAATCGAGTGGAAAAGATTGAGCATGAAAATCTCTACAATTAATATCCAGTAACATTTTCACCTAAAATTGAAAATAAGCTTGAAATTCGAGAAAATGTTATTATTTCAATTGCAAACTGTTTGCAACTGTTGGTTCTATTAAATCATTCACTATGAAGAGATAGCAGACCTCGTGTGTCTCCAGCGTTATTGTCCTGTCACCATCTGGCTTAGATTTTTGTTTATAAGTAGACTTGAGATGTGCGTGAACACTAGCTTCAGTTGATCAATTCTCATAACGGCAAGGAAAGTTGTGTGAGTGCACCACACCAGATTTTTTTGTTTTGAAATAAAACCAACATCACATGTTTTCTAACATAACCTTTTACCTTCTACTTCTTTTCAGTGGCTTCTACCATTTCCCGGCAATATTGTCCCCAACAGAGATACTGGACCTGCCCCTGCCAATCCTGGGTCCAGCTTTACTGTTGGGGACAATCCTGGGTACAAGTATGCTGCCCCTGTCAATAATCCTGGACCCATCCGAATTTCCAATCCATCATTAGATTAAACAGATGATGTTTATCAAGTTCCTCTTAATCTAATAGAATTCATAAGCATATCAAAATATCGTACGAACAAAAATGGATGAGTGTGTGCGGGGTATAACTATAAGTTATTTTGAATTACTTACAATAATAATAATCATGAAATGAATGAATGAATGTTGTTGCAGCACACAGCGCCCCAACACAGACAATACTTGACGTACGGGGGTTGGGGCACGGGAACCCCCTCGCAGAGAGAGCGTCACTACCAGAAGAGCCGCGCCGAAACAGCTGTTAAGAACGTGTTCCAACACCGCATGGACAAGGTCATATCAGAGACCGTTTGCACGGAGGAGCAAGCCCTGGCACTCAAGGACAAAGCTGAGGCCAAGAAGATCAAAACACGGTCAGAGATTTCTGTTCTGTTTAGTAAAACCACTTATGAGAGTGTCCAATACTACAGAGTGTCTGATAAGTCACTCCCTATTTTTGACCGAGCGAAGTGAGGTCCAAGATTCAAGTCGACGGTTTGACATTTCTCCTAATGTTTAAATGTTTTTATGTTGCGCATTTACGGCGAAACGCGGTAATAGATTTTCATGGAATTTGACAGGTATGTTACTTTTTTAATTGCGCGTCGACCTATATACAAGGTTTTTGGAAAATTTGCTTTTCAAGGATAATATTAAAGGAAAAAGAGCCTCCTTCATACGCCAATATTGGAGTAAAAATCAGACTATAGAATTATTCATCATAAATCAGCTGACAAGTGATTACACAGATGTGTGGAGAAGCCAGTCTATTGCTGTATTTCCATAAGGTCTAAAGTTTCAATCAGGTACTTGTGGATGAGAATACTGCGTGAGGTCCACTGTTCACAGAAGTACTAGTTATACAGCTATAATTTCTTTATCTATGAACCAATTTTGTTAGGACTACATAAATGTTAGATAGAGCACTCCTTGAGGTTGTGTTCAACACCAATTTTCATTTGTTTCAGTTTAAAAATGCCCCTTCTCTTGACTGTGGAAGAAAGAGCCAAAATACCAGCTCGTCTGGCAGAGTCTGGAATAGCCACCTCTAATACAAGGCCCCGGCCTACAATATTGCAACGTCGCAGCGTAGGCCTAGAATCTAATACATGATTGGTGAAAAAGATTTTAAAAAATACCAGCTGATCTTTTCCACCAATCATGTATTAGATTCTAGGCCTATGCTGCGACGTTACAATATCGTAGGCCGGAGCCTTGTATTAGAGGTGGCTTTGGGTCTGGCCCCTGTTTCATAAAAACTTAGAAGTCCTGTAATACAGGAACAGCTGATTTTATCGGCTTTATTGACAATGCAATTGGAATAGTGATTCTCCTGTATTACGTGACATAAGTTTTATGAAACAGGGACCTGGGGATCTGTGGTACGAGTACAAAGGTGGCGGAGGGCTGAACGAGGGATCCATGCAACACTGGATGCAAAAACACTGAGATCTTTCTTAAGAATCGTTGCAACAGAGTAATGTGAAAGACCACTTTCACGAGATCCTTGATGCATTGATTTCTGAGGGCTCCTCATGAACATTTCACGAACTCTGTCAACATTCTCTGCTGTCCTTGACGTTGATGGTCTTCCTGATCATCTTGCATGTGCGGCACTCCCTGTTGTTAGTAATTTGGAATAGCAATTTCTAACAGTTTTTACATCCAGTGTTGCATGGATCCATGATGGTTCAGCCCTCCCCCACTTTTGTACTCGCACTACAGATCCCTCAACACACCATCAACACAACAGACCATCAACGCAATCAACACAAGAGACCATCAACGCCATCAACACAAACACCATCAACACAATAGACCATCAACACACCTCATAACGAGCTGCTATTTTGGCACGTTCTTCCAGAGTTAAGAGAGGGGGAATTTTTAAACTGAAACAAATGAAAATTGGTGTTGAACACAACATCAAGGAGTGCTCTATCTAACAAATGTGGTTCTAACAATATTGGTTCATGGATAAAGAATTTTTTGCTGTAAAAAAATAGAGAGAGACTTATCAGACACTCTGTATACTAGCAGTTCTGTGAACAGTAGACCTCACGCAGTATTCTCATCCACAAGTACCAGATGTCAACTGTTTTAAATGTTAACAAACTCAGTTCACGTTTGAATTTGTATTTCATATGATATAATTCATCCAGTTCCGTGATGATCTTTCTATCTGATGAAAATTATTTTTTTAGAATCAAAAATATTATAATTTCTCAAGCATTATTTAGTTCATTTGTTTATTTTTATTTACCTATTAAATTAGTTTTTTCGAATGTGAGAATATTGATACTGATAATACCATGTATTAATGTACTACCATGATTACATACATGTATACATACAATGAAATACCATGTATACATACTTAATACGCATAATAATACCATGAGTGCAAAACAAAATATTGAAACGAAAGACCTTAAAGCTGCGATTAGACCAAATTTATTAAAAAAATGTTAATAACTCAATCCTTTTAGATTATATTAGATTGAACATAACTTATCATACACATGATAAACATATGTGTTTGTCATCTTCCGTTCAATCTAATAGAATCTATAAGGATTAAGTTATAACTATTTTGTTAATAACTTTGGTGTAAACTCAGCTTAAAGATGCATACCTCTTTAATGTCTTTGATTGAAACTATAGACCTTATACAAATACAGTAATAGACTGGCTTCTCCACACATCTGTGTAATCACTTGTCAGCTGATTTATGATGAATACTTCTATAGTCTGATTTTTACTCTAATATTGGCGTATGAAGGAGGCTCCTTTTTCCTTTTATATTATCCTTGAAATGCAAAATTCCCAAAAACTTTGTATATAGGTCGACGCCCAATTAAAAAAAGGAACATACCTGTCAAAGTTCATGAAAATCTATTACCGCGTTTCGCCGTAAATGCGCAACATATAAATAAATAAACATATAAACATTCAAACATTAAGAGAAATGCCAAACCGTCGACTTGAATCTTAGACCTCACTTCGTTCAGTCAATAAAGAGTGATGCAGAGGAAACGCATGTTTTCCGAACCGCTACTACTCGGCGATGAAGGGGGTATTGTCCTTGAACGAACGTTGGCAGACGGCCCAAACTATGCCATTTCAGTCTCTATGGAGCGTTGGAAAGTACAACATCGTGTGTTCGCTGTCGAGCAGTTTTAGAAGCAATGAATCGGTAGTCACAGTGCAACGTCTTTTTCGCCACACTGCACAGAAAGCAGCTGTTTTCCAGTCCCTACGTAGATCTGAAAGACATTGTTTGCAGACGACTCTCGTCTGACGTCAGAACAGGTTTCTTTCCTGCTAAGGCCGGAAAGAGTACCCTTTCCGGCCGCTAAATTTCAGGTGTTCTAAAACAGCTGATCAAAAAACTTTTCATTATTTGAGTTTATTATTCAATAATAAAAACATTTATAATAATATCATCTTATTGTCATTTGAAAGAATAAAAAAGTATAAAC
Source organism: Nilaparvata lugens (assembly GCF_014356525.2). Classification (NCBI taxonomy): domain Eukaryota; kingdom Metazoa; phylum Arthropoda; class Insecta; order Hemiptera; family Delphacidae; genus Nilaparvata; species Nilaparvata lugens. The sequence continues at coordinate 3,791,861 of NC_052514.1, read as the reverse complement.
TCAACCTCCCACATAATTGAACATAATCTTTTAGGTTATTTAGACAAATCAGAATAAAAAATGAAAATACTTGGACAATTTCCTGATATTCAGATTACCTCAGATTTGCTAGAGCTATCACCTTCCACTTTTGCTTTCGGAAGTGCTTAATAAACAATTATTCTCATATATATATTGTTTATTTTTCTGCGTGGCGAAAAATAGCGTTCGCACCACGGGCAAAAATGTTTTTCCGGCTCTCAATGTTTTCTAGTCCTCGGCCTACGGCCTCGGACTTGAAAAACGATTTTGAGCCGCAAAAGTCTCATTTTCGGCCCTAGGTGTGAAATATACTATTCCCGAGAATATTCTGACTCGATCCACACATTTTACGGACTACGAACTGAACGTGGAAGACCAGGTGGTTTCTTTTTCATCACAGAACCAGTACTTCTAAACGCTTCAACCCATTGGAGTACAGTATTTCGATCAGGCATTACACATCGACGTCCAACTCTAAAATATTGACGTTGCACTGCGACTACAGATTCATTGTTTCTTAAACTGCTCGACAACGAACACACAATGTTGAACGTTCCAACGCTCCATAGTGACTGAAATGGCATAGTTTGGGCCGTATGCCAACATTCGTTCCAGGGCAATACCCCCTCCCGTCACCGAATACTAGCGGTTCGAAAAACATGCGTTTCCTCTGCACACTGCACCACTCTGTACAATCGTACCTACTTATAACTTCAGGCATGGAATAAACCATCTGTATCCGTTTTCTCTGTGTCAGGCTGCTTCAATGTCTAGGGATTTCAAGTCCAATCAAATGATTAAGCGGTCCCGACTGCCTGAAAAGCAGTCGTTAGGTCATGTCAGAGGCCCTGAAATCGATCAGTTGCGACCTGAAAACTCTGACACCAAACCTAAGCCAGCCAGGTCACATGATATTATTATTATTATTAAGCGGTCCCCTAGCCTGTCAATATCATTGTACACTAAGGCCCAGTTGCACAAAAGCCGGTTAAATTTTAACAGTAATTAATTCCACTAGAACCGATAAGAGAAGGTTTTTTTTGAATAGACGGCTTCTGTGATTATTGGTTCTTGTGGAATTAATCACAGTTAAAATTTAACCAGCTTTTGTGTAACCGGCACTAACAGTACCTACACCTATATACAGTACCTACATTACACAGAGTTTATTCTAGTTGTCCGATTTTATAAGTAAGAACATTATTGACAATGAACTACAAACTGCAGAATATTTAACATTTTAAGAAACTTGATGCTGGTTGCACAACAGCCGGTTAAATTTTAACCGCGATTAATTCCATGAGAACCAATCAGAGAAGCCGTCTCTTTAAAACACAGAGTTAAATTTTAACCGTGAATAATTCCATGAGAACCAATCAGAGAAGCCGTCTCTTTAAAAACACAGAGTTAAATTTTAACCGTGAATAATTCCATGAGAACCTGTTAAATTTTAACCGGTTAAATTTAAGTTAAATTTTATACCGGTTAAATTTTAACCGCGATTAATTCCATGAGAACCAATCAGAGAAGCCGTCTCTTTAAAAACGCAGAGTAAATTTTAACCGTGATTAATTCCACGAGAACCAATCAGAGAAGCCATCTCTTTAAAAACGCCTTCTCTGATTGGTTCTCGTGGAATTAATCACGGTTGAAATTTAACCGGCTGTAGTGCAACCGGTCCTTAGAGATTTTTTTTCAAACTGATTTTGTCTTCATTTAAAATTACTCACGTTATGAATCGTTCGATACTTGTCCTCACTGATGACGTTCCAAATCAATGCTGAAGTCTGACAGTTCTCATCATGAATATTGTAGATTTCCTGAAAATCATAAAACAGAATTTATCAGTCAGACATAATTATCAAGACAAATTCATACAATTAGTAGTGTTTGATAAAGGAATTTTAAGACTCAGGAACCGGACTGTTGCATATTTTCAAACTCAAAAACAATATTATCAAAAGTTAAGTTATTATGTTGATAACTGATGGGAATATTTAAATGTTTTACAGTTTCTATCACGAGTTCAAGAAATTTTTCAAGCATGCAACTGTAACTCCACGGTAAAAACTGAATGGTATTATCATTAATTTATTCCGTAGTTGTTGAACCTGGTGAATACTTTCTATAATATAATATTTGTTAATAGGATTAAAGCGAAGCTGTTATCGTACTATAGTGAGGTCCACGTTATAATGACAGTGGATGAAGATAGAAGAATAGCGATGCCGATTCTCTGCATTAATTAATTATATTTCTACACTGTCAAAAACATAATTGGCATCGTTGTGGACCTACAAAAGGATAGTACCACCGGCTTTGTCGAATGATAGACAAGGATAGCAAAATCAAAGTTGATCAAATACTGTCATTATAACGTGGACCTCACTATAGCATGTTATATTAGTATGTATAAAACTCATAATTTTCCGAAGTTAATACGTTACTTTAGTAGTTTTTGAATATGGTATGTTATGGTTTCAATTCTTACAATTTTTCATCACTTTCCCATAAATTCTATAATAAATTATCAGAGTACAATTAGAATAAGTATTTGGCAGGATATCAGTCTAGTTTTCAGTTAGATATAATGATTGATTCTTTATTCTTTATTGATTGATACAATAAGTACATCATCAAATTGATAGGGAGAGAAAAAAATAAGGTAACCTTGTGCTATTCCTCTCCCAAATTTAGATAAGGTTACACGTAGTCCGAAATAGGTCAAGACTTTCACTTATTTTCACAAAGTAGATTTTTAAATCTTATATGGTTCAAAACCAAACATAGAAGAAATATTTCACATTATTATCACTAACATAGGAAATATTCACATATTAAAGAAATATTTTGCAGGACCAAAAAACGAACTTAATATTGAATGAAAAAGACTAAGAAATTGTCAAAAACCACAGATTTATTGATACTTAAAAAGACCGGTTTCGGTTATTACACCATTGTCAATCTCTGATAATCTAAAACTGTTTTAGTTTATCAGAGATTGACAATGGTGTAATAACCGAAACCGGTCTTTCTAAGTATCAATAAATTTGTGGTTTTTGACAATTCTTAGTCTTTTTCATTCAATATGAATAATTACCACAATATCAACTTCTCAACTACACAAAAAGAAATTGTCAAAAACCACAGATTTATTGATACTTAAAAAGACCGGTTTCGGTCTTAATATTTTTTTGTATATAATGTTCTGTTGATATTAGAATTAAGATGGCACTGGCAATAATTATGACTGATCTCTCAAATGCACACTGCCTGTTTATACGAGTTCTTCCATAAAAAGTCTGAGATTTATGAAAACTAGAGCTGAAGAATTGTGTTACAAAGATAAAATTATCATGTAATGAGTAAAGTATGTACTGTAAGTGTAGTATGTAAGAAGGAATTATTACATCAGGTCATATTTGATTATCATTCATTGATTGATGATATCATATTGAAATCATAATTGGAATTATTGGATAAGTTCAATTGAATTAGGATTCCACTCTACTCTTGGAAACATACTAGCATTAATAGATCACAACCTTGGGATGAATTAACAAACTATTGACCCAACACGTACTAATAATTCCAAAAACTCAATTCTAATTGACCTCCATATATTTTTAGGTATGGGCTTGAACGTCTAGTTGAGGATTTGATACAAGAGTCGATGAACAAGGGAGAATTCGACAACCTTCCTGGCCAGGGAAAACCACTAGGGAGACAGTTTGACCACCACAATCCCTATGTCGACCTTGTTACACACAAACTAAATCAGGTACAGTCATAATTTGTCATTTTTCTACACAATTATTGATAGTAACCATAGACCCGGTTGTACAAAATCCTGTTGAACTTTAATCAACATTAAATGTCACGAGAACCAATCAGAGGTTTTTTTTAATTGAGGCTCATCTGATTGGTTTTCTTGACATTTAATCACGGTTAAAATTTAACAGGCTTTTGTGGAGCTGAGGCATAGTCTGAAACTAATGTCCAAGCTCAGACACTGTCTTGTTGGTAATGTCTAATTTTCTTCTATTAAGTTGTGTTATTTTCTAGTAGCCTATCTTCAATATTGTAATATGATACGTTGCTGGTTATCCATCTTGTTTTCACTAAACACTCAAATTCTTTGGTGTGGCGACAACCGTTTCGTGCCGGTGTTGCTCATTCTCAAGTCAAACAGAAACATAAACTATTTCTAATTAGTAGATTAACTAATTTAACTTTCTAATTAGTAGATTAACTAATAGTTTTTGTTTAGCTTGAAAATGTGCAACACCAGCACGAAACGGTCGTCGCCACACAAAAGAATGTGAGTGGTTTTTCACTTTGAAGTTATAAAAATACAATAGTAGTAATATCATAGTGAAACAATAGCATAAGTAGATATCCCATGGTATGGGGCGTTTATGTCGCAACTTTTACTGTTATCTCAAGCTGATAGTCCACGTAGTTCTTTCCTGTGAAGCTTTATGACGCTGGTAGTCTCTCATATTGTGCCGTTCATACACTCTTACCCGGTCAAAACAGTAAAAATCGACAGTAATCGGCTTGAGATAACAGTGAAAGTTACGACATAAACGCCCTATACCATGGGATATCTACTTACGCTATTGTTTCTCTATGGTAATATCATACTAAATTTCGTTGAATTATATGATATAGGTATGCATTTCCTCTGAAATGGATCGAAAATAGATTTGATTCGCAATCTGTTGGATGACCCCAGGAATCGCCTTCACTGATCACAGGCCAGTTATAGGATTTCTGCCCAGAAATCCTGAGCTGCCTCCTGGTGTTAACAGTTAGATGAGAACGCCTTCAAGAGAACCGTCAGGAAGCTGCTTTATCACAAGGCATATTATAATGTGAATGAATTTATGAGTGATGATTTGAATTATTATTAAAAGTGGTCACAGTTTGGATCTGCCATCTTGATAGTTGTGTGTGTTTGTAATTACGTGCAAATTAAATTGAATTTTGTGACGCCATCGATCACACAAGTGTGGATGAAGCAGAAGGTATTAGATGTTGATTATTTGTCTCTCCCTAAGACAAAGGCCCGGTTGCACAACAGCCGGTTAAATTTTAATCGTGATTAAACGAGAACCAATCAGAGAAGGCGTTTTTGAAAATACGGCTTCTCTGATTGGTTCTTGTGGAATTAATCAAGGTTAAAATTTAACCGGCTGTTGTGCAACAGGCACAAATTCTCACATAATTGGATATAATACACCTTATCTGAATTTGGGAGAGGAATAGCACAAGGTTACCTTATTTTCTCTCTCCCTATCATTTTTGATGATGTACAGGATGACACAGAATAACGGGAACTTTTAAAAACGCCATAAAACATTAGTGGGAAGGGCAAAAATGATTTTATTGAAACTAATGTAAAGTTCAAGACTTGCCATTTGAGAATTATTAATAACATCTATCACTTTTTGACAATTTCTTCTTCAAGATGGCTTCCTCCTGCACGAATACAATCTGTGTTGAAATCCTCTTGAAATCTGTGTTGAGATTCCTGAACGATTGCTGCAACATTTCATATGGGATATTTATTTATTTATTTATCATTCACAATCAGCTTAAGGACAAAGAAACAGACTACAGTCCAAATCTTCTTCTCATCACAATTTCATAAAATAAATTGTCCAAATATATTGTTAATTTCATTTTGAATTGTCTGTTATGATTCAACCACAGTTAATGGTCACATTGTGAAAACGTTTAACTTGAGATAGATCCATCCACAAACAGAAAATCACAGTTGGACAGATCATGGGACCAGGAAACGCAGATGTTGCAGCGATCAATGAGGAATCGTAAACACAGTTTTCAAGAGTGTATATGTGCAGGAGGAAGCCATCTTGAAGAAGTAATTGTCAAAAACTGATAGATGTTATTGATAATTCTCAAATGGCAAGTCTTGAACTTCACATTAGTTTGAATAAAATCATTTTTGCCCTTCCCACTAATGTTTTATGGCGTTTTTAAAAGTTCGCGTTATTCTGTGTCTGAATGAATTTGTATGAATGAATGAGTCATTCAATATAATTGCAGGTGCTGATAGATAACGGCTTCGTACCAGAGTGGATTCAACTACAGAAAGAAATCCGTGAAAGCGAAGATGAGATAAGAAAGAAACTGTTGGAAGAAAGGAGTAGGCTGGGCAGGTTACCACTGAATCGAGACGACCAAATACGTTGGAGCCGAATTTTGGACAATACACAAATTCATGTCGACAAACTCAACAAGAAAATTGGTGAGCCATCGAATTTGTAAGAACATTGAAACAAATTCAGAACGTATGGAGTAGAATCAACTCAATACAATAGACTACAAGACAACTCAACAAAATCAAATTTATGAAAGAAAATTGGTGAGCAATCGAATTTGTAAGAACATTGAAACAAATTCAGAACGTATGGAATAGAATCAACTCAATACAATAGACTACAAGACAACTCAACAAAATCAAATTTATGAAAGAAAATTGGTGAGCCTTTGAATTGAAGAAAAAACAGCCCGTATAGAGTAAATCAACACATAGGTACGAGACAACTCAACAAAATCAATCTGAAACTCTGAAACAAAATGTATCTGAAACACAATAATGAGAAGAAGAACAGATCACACGTTAAACTAGAAACACAAAAATGGAAGATTTATCATAGTCTGTCCAAACTGCCATGAGCCCTTAAAGGTTAAGCCGACCCTCGCTCCCCCACGCCCGGCCTACTTGCGCCATTGATATACTATTTATACTACGTAGTATACAGGTAGGCAGACTGTCCCTTTACTCTCACACACACAAAAGGAGACTTCGCTTGTGTGTGTGTGAGTAGTAGGAGGGTCGGCCTAATCCTTCTGAGCTCATGCGAATTTGGACAGAGTATAGAAATTGCAGTTAGCCAACTGGTGGAGAATTATTACTGAATAATAAGCATTTCAAATATCCGATGAAAGCTGAATAAATAGAACTAAGGACTCGCAGAAGGAAGAATGTAACTGCCCAAATACTGTGCCCAGACCGGGAATCGAACCCGGTACCATACCTCTCTGTTGCCGGCTTTATATGGCTTTCATTGGATATTTGAAGTGATTATTATACAGTAGAAACACAAAACTGAATCGCATATTTTGATAAAACCTAATTAATTTTAAACAAGATTCAATAATATAGCATGAAGTATGATACATAACAAAACACAAGTTGTGTTATAGAAGTATACAACATAAAACACTTAATAACAGAACGCAGAACTTCTATAGTTCTAAGCTTATTCCATTATAGCATAAATCAAGTAAAGTAAGGCTGGTTACATACACACATCGACTTTTGGACGTACGATTTTTTGACGTCCTTCTATTAGATTAAAACAGATTATGTTTGTCAAGTTCCGTTTAATCTAGTAGAATTCATAAGGATGGCAAAAAGACGATGTGTGTGTAACTGGCTTTAATATAGAATAATGGGCCATATGCATGATTTACAATATTATAGAGTAATAGAGTAATGGACCAAGCCACATGAAGCGGTTTTCAGATAAGTCTCTCCGATTGGGTTGGCGTTCGGTTCGAGAATCAGCCAATCGGAGAGCTTCCTGTCCTGTCGTCTCGTCTGAAAACTCCTCTTGTGGCTTGACCCATTACTCTATCTTCTATCTATATATATATATAAAAGCGAAATGCACTCACTCACTCACTCACTGACTCACTCACTCGCAGAACTAAAGATCTACCGGACCAAAAACGTTCAAATTTGGTAGGTATGTTCAGTTGGCCCTTTAGAGGCGCACTAAGAAAGGATTTGGAAAAATTTCCAAAGATACACCCAAAATCTGCGTTTTTCCAGCGTTTTTTTAGCGTTTTCTGAGCTTCATCGAGAACAAATGAAGAGAAAATGTTCAAATTTAGTACAGAAGCTCAGCTAGGGTACGTAGTAATGTTGTGTTAGAAGTAATTTGAAATAACGCCAAAGATACGCTTAAAATTAGCGGTTTTTGCTTTTTCTCAGATTTATCGAGAACAAATTAATAGAAATTGTTCAAATTAAGTACAGAAGCTAATATTGTAAATCATGCATGGCCCATTATTCTAAAATTTAAATACTTTAGTTTCTGTCGGGCTGTTTCTGTTTGGGTGTTGGTCTGTGTGTGTGTGTGGGTGTGTGTGTGTGTGTCTGTGAACACGATAACTCCATTCCTAATTAACCGATTGACTTGAAATTTTAAACTTAAGGTCCTTATACCATGAGGATCGACAATAAGAAATTCAATAAAATTCAATTCAGAATGGCGGATAATGGCTAAAAAAACATGTTTTTCACGGTTTTCTCAAAAACGGCTCTAACGATTTTCTTCAAATTTATACCCTAGATAGCTATTTATAAGCCCTATCAACTGACATGAGTCTCATTTCTGGGAAAATAGCAGGAGCTCCGTAATATTCCTGAGAAGAATGAATTTTGTTAAATTTCTATCACGATTTTCTCAAAAATGACTTGACCGATTTTTTCAAATTCATATCCTGTATAGTTATATATCAGCTCTATTAACTGGCATGAGTCTCCTCCCTGAGAAATTAACAGGGGGTCCACCCCATCCTTGAGAAATTTACTTTGTAACCTCCTTCTCGTGCGTGAGGTAGGTAGGTAGAGAAGTTTATTCAAAAGAACACATGTCGATATTTTATTTGTAGAACAGCTGTTTTGACAACTTTTAAAAAATCCTCAAATTTCATAATTCAAACAAAAGGAAAATGTACTCTGAACACAATCACAATAGTATAATCGTAGTTTTAATTATTTAGCCGCCAATCGGCATAATGTTATTCCATAAATTATCCTCGTTAATGAGGCTTTATAGATCAATGAGCAAGGAAAGTTGTGTGAGTGTACCACACCAGATTTTTTCACTTTGAAGTTATATTAAAATACAATAGTTATAATCTAAATTTAAGCTAAAGAGCCAGTTACATCATGTAAAGCCAGTAAATCATGAATGACCTATTACTCTATACTGTAAATCATGATTGACCCATTACTCTAACGCCTGAAAAAAATGATTCATGTCGCTTGGCCCTTATGTTATTGAAAACTGCCAATCTCCTCTATTCGACTTCAATCTACTTTCTTTTGTTTCTAGGGAAATATAATTTAGTTGTACCAATGCTGCAGAAACAGGTTGTCACTTTCAATTTGCTTCGAGAAGCACAAAGAGTTCTGGAGGAAGGAGAGCACAGTAAGGGAGAACAAAGCCAACCCAATCAACATCAAACGAGTAAGACAAAGAAAGAAGACGACGGATCCGGATTATTTGGTCTTTTCTCCTTCCTGATGAAAAAATAACTCGATAAAATTTCTAGCCCTTGTCTAACCAAAGCTGTCAAATCATTTTTCTTACTGTGTGATACTAGATTAAACTGGTGGCAGCCAGAATAAATTGTATGAAAGGATCTCAGTGGTAAAATGTACTTGAGTAATATTGACAATTTAAAAAAAACACACATATGTTGTCAAATTCTAAACAGTTTTATTTGGTACACGACCATGTTTTCGTGACCACACCGGTCACTTGAGTTGAGTTGACAGTCAACTTGGAAATGTGACCGGTGTGGTCACGAAACCATTGTCCTGTACCGAATAAAACTGTGTAGAATTTGACAACATATGTGTGTTTTTATTCAATTATGGAACGGTTCTACAATATTGACAATGACTCAGTCGAATTAATATTGACAAGTACAAATATTGAAACTTCAAGATTAATTGAATTCAGTGTAAGTTGCTGGATTTTGAAGTATAATTTTGTATACATTCAGTGCTTAAATGGATAAAATCAAATGTATTGTGTCAAATAATAGAATTTTATTTGTAAAAATTTGGGGAGAAGACAGTTTTGGGCTATGCCTGTTGTCTTCTACCAATCATATAATTTATATTATAATTATGATTTGGAATTGTCAATGAAATAAATAAATAAATTGTTTTCTGAAATGATTTCTATCCCATGATCCTATGAGACTTGTTGAAGCTGTATTATTTGCAATAATACTGTATTGATTAACGTAAAAATGTTAGTTTTCTGAAAAAAGTGCCCATAAGTCAGGGCGTGATTCCTCTCATCAAAAGAAGGAAAGAAGGAAAAAAGTTCTAATTAACATAGGTCCGAAAATGCTTGGTTCCCCAAGTTATACAAAGTGATGGATTTCGTCTGAATTTCAGTTCCCCTGCCGAAACGAAGCCCTACGATATTTGTTGGCTGTTAATTTAAGATGTACAATTAAGCGTACTTTATGTGAAATGAACTGAAAAATTAAATAAAACCGTTTCCAGACCTGTAGCTACAGTAATTTTCAAGATATGTGATGAAATACGCGAAACTTGGTCCCGAAAAACAAGTTCCAGGTTTGAAGCAGATTTACTATGTTAAATGTACAATGAACACAAAATATTTTTACAGAACTTGTAGAAAATTTTATTTCGAAGAGAAAGATGTAGAATAAGTCTATAATAGACAAATGCAGCCTTAAAAAATAATCCCTACTTACATACAAAACGCATGAAAAATAGACAAAATCCGTTAAGCTCTCTATTTTTCATGCGTTTTGTATGTAATTAAGGTTTATTTTTTAAGGTTGAATTTGTCTATTCAACTTATTCTACATTTTTCTCTTCAAAATTAAATTTTGTTCAAGTTCTGTAGAAAAATATTTTGTGTTTATTGTACATTTATTATAGTAATAAATCTGCTACAAACCTTGAAGGAACTTGTTTTTCGGGACCAAGTTTCGCGTATTTCATCACATATATTAAAAATCTGGTGTGGCGCACTCACACAACTTTCCTTGCCGTTATGAAAATTGATTACCTGACGCTAGTATGCACGCGCATCTCAAGTCTACTTATAAACAAAGATCTGAGCCAGCTGGTGATACAGGACAATAACGCTGGAGACATACGAGGTCTGCTATCTCTTCATAGTGAATAATTTAATAGAATCAACAGTTGCCAACAGTTTGCAATTGAAATAATAACATTTTCTCAAATTTCGTGCTTATTTTCAATTTTAGGTGAAAATGTTACTGGACATTAATTGTAGAGATTTTCATGCTTAATCTTTTCTATTCATTTTTTTTTTTTTGTTTAAATTTTATCTGAAGCCAGATAATTCGGAATCTAAAATCGAACTTTGCATAGATGGGGCAAAGCTCCTGAAATTTTTACAGATATAGGACTTGTTGCAGTTGATAGAGCTTATGAATGACTATTTCAGGTATGAATTTGATCAAATCGCTTTTGAGAAAATCGCGATAAACCCTGTTTTTGACAACATTTTCGCTATTTTAGCCGCCATATTGGATTGCATCTGATCGAAATTGTTCGTGTCGGATCCTTATAGTGTGAGGACCTTACGTTCCAAATTTCAAGTCATTCCGTTAACCGGGAGATGAGATATCGTGTACACAGATGCACATACACTCCTACACACACACACACACACACACACACACACACACACACACACACACACACACACAACACACACACACACATATACATACAGACCAATACCCGAAAACCACTTTTTCGGACTCAGGGGACCTTGAAACGTAAAGCAATTTAGAAATTGGGGTACCTTAATTTTTTTCGGAAAGCAATACTTTCCTTACCTATGGTAATAGGGCAAGGAAAGTAAAAATTACTGTAGCTACACGTGTGGAAACGGTTTTATTCAATTTTTCAGTTCATTTCACATAAAGTACGCTTAATTTTACATCTTAATTAACAGCCAACAAATACCCGGAGGGCTTCATTGCAGCAGGGTGCCGTGCTACCAATTTTTCCTTAAACGGTTGGAATAGCATTTAACACCTATCAACCTATGGATAGTTGTCGGCTCCAATAAAATAGATTCTTGATAAACTGTGAACGGATCTATTGCCTATGAATGAGAAATCCAGTTTTCAGAGCAAATTAACTTATAATCTTCAGATGAAATTACACAAATACACAAGGAGAATATATATTAAGCCTAATTATTTCAGAGTTATTACGAACTAAAATACTTATCTAGTTTACAGTTGAAACACAGTGGCTATTGGCTTTACTACACTAATAGCTAATTATGCACAAAAATTTATATAAAACTCAATTTAAAACATTAATAAACGAAAATGATTTAGAGCAAAACTCCACGACAATACTTGTAGCCAGCCATTTTTCAGAAGAAGGGCTGAACAGGAAAAAGACATAAGTTGCAAGTCACGAAGACAACGCCTCCAACATTACAGACACGTCACCACAAAATCATAATTTACAAGTTTAGAATTCACATTCTACATCTGTTCTCAATAAAACTTTATTTTGAAAATGTTATTTTAAATTTTTATACATATATTCTATTTAAATAAACGATTTATTTAGTAATTTGTTAACCCTGCCTCGGTGACACCATGGAACAATGCAACAAACATTTACGATAATAAATTCTCCGTCAAAAAATTTGTCCGTCTATTGATGACTCTGACATTTACTATAAAGTTCCATAGATCTCGAATTGAAGATTCGATTCCAATGTGAGAAGAAAAATGTAATATTACAAGGGGCACAGAAATTCAGACGAAATCTTCCAACCTGTATAACTTGGTGACTAAGCATTTTCGGACCTATATGTTAATTAGTACTTTTTCCTTCTTTTGATGAGAGGAATCACGCCCTGACTTATGAGCACCTTTTTCCAGAACATCCTGTATATATATGGTAGCATAGGTAGACCTATACTTGTGTTACATTCACATAATAATAGTGTACCGTGTGAGACACGAAAGTGACAGTGAAAATATAATTCCCATAAGTTCTAATTGTACTATTCATACTCACTCGGCGGGCTCAGTGAGAATAGCCCAATTAGAACTCGTGGAATTTATTTCCACTGTCACTGTTGTGTGCGAATCCAGCTTTAATACAGTACGGTACATTATAATGTACCTACTAGTAGTTCTGCGAACAGTATACCTCGCTCGTGGATACACTTTCAATCTAATGAGAAGGGCCAGTAGGCTACAGCATATTGTGAAGATTCAGCCATGTCATCTATTATTTTCTCCATTGAGAGTGCTAGAGACACTGTTTCCAGGGACACCGGACTTATCAAGGAGGTACCTTTATATCGTCTTCATAATTATTTACAATATTAAAGTTTATTACAACTTTTCTAATAATGATTATAAGAAATTGGCCAACTCATGAAAAATTGAATATGCAGTAGGCAATTAGACGATGAATCGTCTCACAGACGATAGTGAGACGGAAAACGTTTCTAAATAAGATGGGTTTGTTGGTGACAATAGAATAGAATAGAATGACTTTTTATTTATGTGACGTGGCGAAGTTTGGACAATATTGTCCACCCTATCATTAACCACGTCGTTAGCAAACAATACAATACAAAATATGCAGAGATAACAAAAAAAATTGAAGCAAGAAATGACAATAAAATGGCAATGACAGGAGGTTGGTAATTATGTTTTTCATGAAAAGTGGATGGGAAAGCATTCTCATGCTTTCTCTCTTAGATAATTGAGTCTTTCACAATTTGAATAAGCTAATAATATAATAATCATTGTACCTGATAAACTGAAAATTCAGTTGAAAATAACTAAAATAATAAACTGATAGTTATGATACGAATTAGTAACTTTCTGGATGGAGGTTGGTCTGCGGTTTTTTAAATTACAAAAACACTGGAGGTCTTATAAAAAATCGTTACCATAAGTTTCTGCGCCTTGTTTCAAGAAGACCTTGCATACCAATTCATCCAAATCGGACTATAACAGCGACTTTAACTGCGGTACAACAAACAAACAAACAAACAGACAAAAGCCGATTGAGTCGAAACTAGAGGACCTCAG